>NC_134713.1:68769163-69069163 GCF_049634645.1 Pelodiscus sinensis | reverse complement strand
AGACTTGGAGTTCATTGTTAATTTAGTAGCAAAAAACATCAGACAAGAATAGGAGTGTGTCTGGAATAAGAAATGGTGAGGTACCAGTTAGAAAATAAACAAATCTTTGAAAGGTTATTTCCAACTACCTGGGTGAGAGAGTTGTTAAGAAAGAAAGACTAGGTCATACCTGTTTGCTCAGAAATCTACTCCTACCAGCTCTATCCATTAGTTACCTCATAAGCATTACAGCTTCAAGACAATGCTCTTCAAATTAATATATGTTAGTGTTTATGAGGTGTTCTGACCTGATCCTGGTGAGTGTTATTGAAAAGCCCATAAATAAATAAAATAATTAGTAAAAATCATGAATTGAAGGATGCCAGGCCCCACAGGAGTTGACAGACTCCCCGGACAAGGTAGGAGGAGTTGTTTCCATGTTCCCAGAAGGGGCAGAGACTAGGGAAGAAGGGGCGGGGCTGAAGCTGCCAGGCCTCAGTGCCACCAGTATCGCAGGATGAGCAGTGGCTATGGAGGTTGAGAAGAGAACAGGAATTGTTCAAATCTTACAGTTTTCTGTGTTGAAGTTAAGATTATGCACAAATCAATTTAACCAGAGAGTTTAATCCTGATGGTATGAAGACCCTTTCCAAAGAGCCCACACATGCTAGCTTTTGACACACATGTTATCCATTTGCTTTCATGATACAAAGATACTTGTTAATCATTAACATTATCATCATCTCCAGCTTCAAGATACAATCCATTTTTAAAATCTAGCTATTTGTGAGATGTGGAGATTTGTATATTCAGAAAGTTTCAAGTGACACAATTGTAGCAGATCATGGAAAATTATACTCATTGCTTTAAGGAAAGCATTAAATACCCAAGTTAGAGCCAGGAACAGCTTTACTTTGAAGTTATATTGTAAAATATAATGACAAAGCAAAAAGAATGAAATAGAGTGCCTACTGTAATGACTGTGACAAGTTAATGGGTGGTATCACAACAGTTCAGCTAAAAGTGACAACTTATAAACATTACAGTAAACTTAACCACTATTCATTATAACTAAGCCTTATCTTTACAAAGAAAAAGTTCCACAAGAACACTCAGCATCAATATCTCCCTGCGAGCTCATTCCCCCATCATTTTAAGATCCCAGACACTCTCTTTCTTCGTATGCTTGATTAATGGGGAGGGTGGCACTAGGAATTGCTGAATCAGCAAAACGTCCCTAGCAAGGTTTGGAGGCCCCAAAATGGCAAAGGGCTAATACCAACAGCACCAGAATTTATATTGTTCATCTTTAACATATGTTTCTCCAGCACAGCAGAGGCAGTTCACGTAATAGGAGAGAGACAGTTTTGTGTACAGAGTTGTAGCTGGTAATAATACCAGTTATAAAGCAATAGCTAACAACACCAAGTAGGCAATCACTTTTCTTACAAGCTCCCTGGTCTTCACCTTAGGTAGTCTACAATGAAATGCAAACAAGGACAGGGCAAGAACTTTGACATCAAACCACCAACGTGACTGACCTGGTCTGGGAAGACCCTCAGGATAAACTCTGGGCAGTCAATTGCACTTTCTACAATTGTCTGTGGACACAGTTGAGAATCTGCCAGTACCACCAGTGCTTTCTCCCTGCAGTTTTCAGAAGGACTGTTGAGAAGGAATCTACATGCAGAAGTTTGGCGGAAGCAGACCTACAGGTGCAGCCTGGCCTTAATACTGGTCTCAGCAGGGATGGCTTAATAATGGAATCACCCAAATCTCCAGATCCAAACAAGGGCAACTTCCACCAGCTCCTATCCCACTGGATACCCAAACTTGGCAAGGAAGCACCACTGGCTTCATACCAACTTTCTTTATCTCTTTGTTCAGCCCTTCCATTTCTTGCATTTCCACTTCTGCCAAGATACGGATCACAGAGCAAAGCTTAAAAGCATCACCCTAAGAAGGTGCCAAATGTTGCATCATGGGAACTGCAGTCCTTGCAGGACCTGGCTCATCTGATTTAACTGGAAGCAGTTCTAGTCCTTTTGAGCCAATACACAGAGGCATAAGCAGAACATCATCCCTGGCAAGGTTTTGAAGTCCAGGTAACGGGAGGGGCCTATATCACTAAAATATGACAGTGCCGGAATTAGCACTGTTTATCATTAACATATGATGAACACATATTTCCAGCACAGAAAAAGGCCTGAACATTATTATTGCCCCTTTTTGGTCTTAGCTGCAAATCAAAATTTGGGATTATGGAGACATTCCAGCTGGGAGAAGAAATTGACGTTGGAGTCCATTACATTCTTTGATGCAATTTTGTTTTGTTGAGGAATGTACAAAATCCTCTAAGTTTTTTTCTCCTATTTGGTTGCTGCTTGCCTTTCTCCGTTCTCAGTCTTCTGGTGTCTGTGTTCTGTCTTCCCTCTCTCAGACTGTGTCTAGACTACACCTCTCTGTCGACAGAGAGATGTAGATTAGACACGTTGAAATTGCTAATGAAGCAGGGATTTAAATATCCCGTGCTTCATTAGCATAAACATGGCTGCCACTTTTTTCCCAAAATGGAGTTTTTTCGAAAAAAAAACCTGCAGTCTAGACACAGATCTGTCAAAAATAAACTCTTTTTCGACAGATCCTGTATACCTCAAAAAATGAGGTTTACAGGATCTGTCGGAAAAGGGTTTATTTTCAACAGATCCGTGTCTAGACTGCCATTTTTGTTTTGTTTTTTTCGAAAAAGCTTTGTTTAAAAAAAGCGATGGCCATTTTTATGCTAATGAAATGTGGGATATTTTAATCCCTACTTCATTAGCAATTTCAACATGCTTGATTTGCATCCCTCTGTCGACAGAGGGATGCAGTCTAGACGTAGCCTCACACACACACATTTACCCAAAACAGCCCTCAGCGACACTCTGGTCAGACAGTCCGAAATTCCTGTGTGTGTTCACATTACTCTTTTGTTGGAGGGGAGTCATGATTAATTTATTCTTACAGTTATATGAATTGTAGGGTGTGTTCAAGCTTATTAATCTCAGTGAGGTTTTAATTTGACTCAGAACAATGTTTCATCCAGCTCATAATATTATTTACCAAAAGGTGGCATGGCAAATGTTTCTAGCTGAGCTCTTTGATGGGGGGAAGCCTGAATTGCATAAAAAATATCTCTAAGGGTACGTCTACACTGATGTTATTCTGAAATAACATAGTGTGCATCTACACTACAAGCCTTTATTTTGAAATAATGTTGAGCAGGAGGACTTCTTACTCTGAATCATGGTAACCCTCGTTTCACAAGGAGTAAGGGAAGTCGAAGGAAGAGTATTCTTCCTTTGACTTCCTATAGTGTACACATCACCAAAAGTTGAGTTAAGCTATTTTGACTTAAGCTACGAAATTGAAGTAGCTGAAGTTGCGTAGCTTAAATCAACTGTTGCCCTGCAGTGTAGACATATGCTAGGTGAATAGCTTCCTGCTAATATTGGACTTCAGCACAGCAGGTATTGAACAGTCCCTGGTCTTCCTTCTCTCTGTATGGTTACTCTTGTCTTCCCCAGACAAAAACAGTCTGTACAAATTGGTCATAGGATAAAATATTGCTACTGCTCCAAAATAATGTGGAATAAAATGCACTTGAAATTCCTGTGAAATGGAAATTAATTTGTAAAAGGAACCGTGAGCAATAGAGATTTTAGGGAAGAAGGCAAAAGGAGGAAAATACAATATGTTGATAAAACTCCTAATCCACCTCCCCCACCCAAAACCCACACTCATCCTCACGTACAGTGGCTCACACATAACTATAACAATCAGCTCTGGCTTGAGATATTCCTCTCATGCTGAGCAAAAAGGTTATTTCCAGTGGTAGGCTACATCAGCTCAAGCTTATAGAGAGAAAGTAAGCATAGAAAAATAGCTTCTCTTAAGAATGAAGTCTTGTATGTCAGACAGAATAACCTATAACAGAGGTCAGTTAAAAGTTTTCAAGAATATAGTCACCTTTCTTAGAGTTAAAGGCATAAAGTAATCTAATTATATTTAATATACCTAATTGTGAGCTATGTAGTTCTCATTCATTAATGCAAGCTGTTGATTTTATTTATTGATGTATGTGTCTTTATCAATGCTTGCTATATTTATAGGCAATAAAATATCATTGAACCAGACATATCCATAGGTTATGTATTAGCTATTATGAGAAAAATCTATTGCTGACACAGTGCCCCTAACACTTACCACCTCAGAAGTGAATACCAACTGGCACAGATATGCAAACAAGTTCAAACAGATTTCATACTGTCACTATGAAACTAGTTCATCCCTCAAATACACAGTGTCCCCTGCTGTGATAAAAGGAGACATGCCAGCCATGTTAATGTTAGACTGATCACAGAAGAAATTTTAGGAAAAGGCTTATTCCCTAACTGTTATCAAGGCTCAAGGTTAAACATTTTTAAATTCAAATATCTTAAAGCAGTTGTTTGTGAACCCGAATGGTGCTTTTTAAAAAGTTTTAGTTGTTCAATTTAAGCCCCCCTTTAAATAGAACCTACCTAGCAACAACTATCATCACCACCTCTCCTCCAGTAATTAGTTCCATCCTCAAACTGACACCGTAAAATTAGGGTTAAACCTGAAAAAAAGTGTAGCCCAAGGTCCAGTGTGCTTCAGCAGCAGCCCTAGAAACTACAAATTGTGGACTACAAACTGTGGCACGTTGGGTCTCAGCAGGGACTAGTAATAGAGATGTAGCTGTGTCAGTCTGGTCTAGCTGAAACAAAAGACAGGACTATTCAGCACTTTAAGACTAACAAGATGTTTTATTAGGTGATGAGCTTTCGTGGGCCAGACCCACTTCCTGGCCCATGAAAGCTGCATAGTCCTGTCTTTTGTTTCAGCAGGGACTGTGCTAGAAGCAGCACACAGGCTGCATGCTGAGAGGAGGGACTGCTGAACTGTGATCCTGTTTTATGGGAGGGAGAGGTTACAGGTAGGACCAGAAAGGGCTATAGAGCACCCTGAGAGGAGTTGAAGTGACACAAAAGGAGAACCTGGACTTGGTTATTGTGGGGTTTAGTTACTGTGGGAGTTGGAACATGTTGTATGGGGGCTGTGTTGTATGCTGTAACCTCTGCACCCAGCAGGGTCTCAGCACACAGAAGCAGCACATAGGCTGCATGTTGAGAGGAGGGGCTGCTGAACTGTGATCCTGTTTTATGTTTTTTAGAAAATAAAGCCTGTTCCTGGTAGTTTGTCCGAGTGGGTCTGACCTGAGGTGCACCCACTCCCACAATACACAATGCAGAGCACACCAAGCAGCCTCAGGCCTAGCCTCCCACAGTGGTGTAAGAAGTCACAAGGCTTCCCCTATGCTGAATAACCTCACACTGGGCTAGTGAACAGGAGGGGTTACAAAAGGAAAAATCATTCTCACATGTTTAGACTGTTGGCTGATGATGTTGCACCACTGGTAAATGAGAATTCCAGGGTTTCAGGTTTTTAAATCTGGCTATTAGCCAGTTTGTGAGTAAATTTGCCTACGTGTTCACTGAGGAGGGGACTAAGGAGGCAGTTGCCCTGGGGCCTGGTGATTCAGAAGGGTCTGGGGCTCCACTGCCCTGGGCCCTTTAAACACTGCCCCGGGCCCTTTAAACACTGCCCCAAATAGTATTCTCTGGGCAATGCTGACGCCTAGCTGCTCACAGGTCCTCCCCGTGTACCTGGGATCATACCCCCTCAGGGAGAGCCATGCCAAGCTTTCTCCCACTTTGCCCAGGGTCCTGGCAATTCCGTTAGACCCCCTGTTTGCCTACAAGTATCTACCAATTCCACATAAAGTACTAATTTGAGCATGGTCTGCTGTAAGTTTGGTTGTAAAACTAGGGCACACCCTGACTGAAGTAACAGATGCATGTCAACTCTTCAGCTGATAAAGAATTTTAATCCAATTTCTGAAGTGAAGCATATTACAGAGGAGCTTTGGCTTTCAGTATGCACCTTCAGAATGTCATGTTTGCTTTCAATAGACAGTGACGAAGTATGAGTATCCCTTGCACATTCCCAAGCTCATGAACAGGCACCATCTGCTTTTTGGATCACACTTCCCTCTTGTCTACTTATTTGAATGTGCTGGACTAAGTTTCTTTCTGATTACATAGTTTCGTTCTGTGCATATGGTAGGATAGTAGGGCTCCACAAAATGCCCAATTGCAGGTAGTCTGTCAGAAGAAATGGGGACTGATACATTTCTTCACCAACACTTGCTCTTCTGTAGAACCTCTTCTCCTCTTGTCGCTTTTTCTCTCAATCAATCACTCATCACTTCCCCCTCCTTTTGTTGTTGTTTTTTTCTTATCCTCATTAACACTTGTTAACACTGAATCCCATGGCAGATAGGAAGAATGTTAATGACATTGATCCAATCTCTTAAATGTATTGCATACCAGTTCTGCAAAAGAGCTTTGTGTAAACTTGTCTCTTTCACCAACAAAATTTAGTTTACTAAAAAAATATTACCTCACCATATTGCTTATGTCAGATTTACAAAGTCAGCTTTGCTTTGAGAAATGTTCTGCACAAAACCCTGGATCTAAAGATCCTTGAATTTTGACAAAGACAGAAAAGATCCAAACTTTGAGTCCATCTGTGCTACTACTGACCCAACAAGAGAGGGCAAAAGGCATAAAAAGAGACATATGACACAAAATTCCAATCCATAATGTAGCATCTGCCCAGTAGTGTCTAGATACAGCCACTCCCCAAGTTACGACCACCTCCACTTACCATCCACACTTATGACCAAAGTGGTCGTAAATGCAGATCCGAGTTATGAACATTGATCCGCGCTTACGAATAGTGCGGTCGCCATGTAACTCTATGGGATCCGAGTTACGAACACTTCGAGTTACGGACCAAGTGCTGGTCCATAACTTGTTTGTAACTCGGAGAGCGGCTTGTATTTTAAATGGACTTAATTGAAATCCAGAGTCTGCATGACTGGACTAGTTGTGTGGGTAAAACTTATAGAGTGTGCTGCTTTAATCAACATCTAAACCAGACCTCTCTCATGGTTTGCAGGCAGTAGTTCTGTCACGTAATCTTAAAAAAAATTGCCTTACCTGTTAGGTGGATCTGTGATAAGCTTCTCTCTGCTGGAAGTCACTTTCATATACATCATTCACAAGCCTTATAGGCAAAGAGACCAGTGCCTAATAATAAATTCAAAGTCACAGCACGTAATAGATAATGAAGTGCTGGTTCTAGGCAACAGCACCAGCAAGTTCAGGTGTTTGTTTAATATTCATCATGCATATTCCTAAATAGCCCGTGTACATTTTAAAAATTTCCCCCCGCCTATTGCTGCACTTTTTTAAGCCCTGTAAGAGACACATGTTCAATAATACCCATTAAGTGGTGGGGCCTGGGGAAAAGATGTCATTTGCTGCAAAAGAATTAGGAAGGCATTTAGTAGAAAATGACATATCTTTGAGTCTGATACTTCAACAAAATACTATAAAAATGTTTGTATTACTCCCATTTCTTTTGTCTAAAAGAATTTGTATTATAATTTTTAGATATGTTTAAAACCGAAATCACACAGATTAAAAATACATGAACATATATGAACACATGTAATATGTATCCATTTCTATAGAGAAATGTCTACAATGTAATTAATGAAATTATGGATCAGTAAAATAAATGATACATCATTATATAACACTAGGTTTATACTTTTAGTATTCTGTCCCCCCTTGCTACTTTTCTGGACTCATGAAGCTTCCACAGCTCCCTCTACCCTGCATCTCCATTTCATGTATTACCAATATCTAAAAAAAGAAAAAAATCTAGCATATCCTCAAAGAGATAGAGAGAGAATAAATAAAATAGACAGGAAAGTAATCTTTAATATGAAAGAAATAGAAACACTCACTACTATTTTATAGCATGCTCCCAAATTAAGAAGGCTTCCAAAATGGTCACTGGTGGTTATCAAAAAAGGCATAGGTACCCCTCATATTGAAAAAGCGTGTTAGAGATATTTTTTTTAATCAGGTTGTCTTTTTTCTAAATTATTCAAAAATGTTGAAGAAATGTACACAAACTATAGGCTGGATATTATCACTCTAATTCCTGGTGAATCAGCCCTAACTCTGTGAGCAATTTTTAGATTTTAGTGAAACTATTCACAGAGTAAGGTGTTGTGAAAGTGAGTAAGGGCCATAGGGACACTGTGGCCCTTGCATCCTTTTAAAACAAATTATATATACACAAAATCTTCCCTGATCATTTATCTTGAAACAAACAATGCAAACAGATTGAGGAGCAATTCCAGTGCACTCTCAGGCCCTCTACTTTGCAGCAAACCACAAACTACCTCTTCCCTAAAATGAACACCACAAAAGAGTCATACTAAGAACCTAAACCATCTGAGCATGTTGTTTTCTCTTATGCTGGAAGTGACCAATTTGAAGAAATACTCACACAAGGGATTTAAAGGAGACCTGATACTGGAAGGGAAGGGAAAAATAGCATTTATGATCTGTAAAATATGGGTGACATTTGCACCTTGTGGACACAAGGATCACTCTAACACTTCTGCATTATGTTACAGTGTACGCTATTCTTTCTTCTCAAGAGATAGTGAAAGAATTATCCATTTTTCATGAAAGGTGGGACCTTAAGAGACCAAGAGGCCATTTTACAGCAAGAGCAAATAATGGGGCATTCTCAGGATTCCACACTTCAGTTCAAAAGTTCATCTGGAGATGATGAACTTTTCAAAACTATGATGGCACTCTACCCAACTACAGCAGCTTTCCATGTTAGCTGATAGTAAAGCATACCAGAGGCACTTACTTGTTAGCCTCACAGAAATAATCACAAGATGGGAGAGAAAAAAAAACTTTTGCTACAGATCAAACACAGCTCTGGCATAAGTAATATGCCCACACTAATTCAGTTGGAGAATTATTGTAAGTCTATTTTTGTATGCCCATTTAAATTCTGCAAGCTTCCATAAATGCAGTTAACATTACCATTGTTGCCTTATCACTCTCAGTGATTGCTCTCTTTCAGTTATGTATAAAGACAGGCTGAATATAAATGTTTTGTCATAAAACTGCTATTCAAACAATAGAAAAGGGTTATAATGGCACTAAAAATCATCCCCAGAGCTGAAGCACAGACTGGCAATATGCATATTTAGGCAGCACAAAAGCCATACAAAAGTCACATAGTTCGTGCCCACAAGACCCTTCTGCTACATCCATTCTTAAAATCAGCATGTTCAGGGCATCCAAAATATTTGAGCATCTGATATACTAGTCGAAACCAGGTTTAGCATGTGATAATTATTACCGACGTCAGGAAAGTCGGCATTTGGACTGCTTTTTTAATTTTTAAGAAGAAAATTATTGTTTTTATATTTTCAGTGTAAAAGGAGAATGACACCCAGCAGGCCAAAGTCACCATGGTCCAATACAGCCACCTTGCGAAAAGGCTCTCAGAAAGGCATTATGAAGTGATGGAGTGCATCTTGGGAGTCCTGCGCCACAGGTTTAGCATTCCCATGGCATTGTCTTGGTGACTTTGATGTCCTTTACTACAGTATAAAAGCAAGATCAGCGGTCAGGGGAGGGGGAGGGAAGGAGAATGTATAACAAATAAAGGACCACCAAAAAGAAATGAACTAATTACCCTGATGGAGGGACAGCACTGCTATCTCATCCCAAACACAGGTAGAGTTTAAAACAAAGGGTTTATCAAGACTGCATGCCCACTGCCCTGAGTAAATGTGCCTTCTTGCAACAATAAAGACAAATAAAGTACTAAAAAAGGATAAAGCAGGAGATTACAGACCTAGCTGTGGTTTGATAAATGGCATTCTACTTCACTCTGCTTATTGTGTACTTCATACCTTGCTCTTGAATATGGAAGAGAATTTTATTAAAGATTTAGCCACGGTGGTGGTGGTGACTGTCTCACAGTAATTTTCCTACAAAGTAGTTTAATCTATCACAGGGCAGACAGTGCACCTTCTTACCATGTATCATATCTGTCTATTGAGTAAGTGCTATCCAAATCCAATTTCTTTTCATTTTTGGAACTCGTGATGCATATTCAAGATACATTTTCTTTTT
Organism: Pelodiscus sinensis; assembly: GCF_049634645.1. NCBI lineage: Eukaryota > Metazoa > Chordata > Testudines > Trionychidae > Pelodiscus > Pelodiscus sinensis. The sequence continues at coordinate 69,059,033 of NC_134713.1, read as the reverse complement.
GTCTGAGGCCTAAATTAGGTGCTGTATCAGGTGAAAAAAAAGCAGTAATACAAAAAAAAAGTCTGGATACTATGCGCTCTATTTCTGAGTGGACATTTTCTTTTTAAGGAAACAGTGCCGGGCTAATGGTACAAAATATTGGTCATATATGGATGTCATTCTACTCATGACACTAAGAACATGCACCTCTATGGATACAATTCAGAATTCTTGCAGCACTGCTTATGGGTTGAACCTTCAAAGATATTGGGGTAAAATTTCAGGTCTTGGCTTTTTGAAACTCACAGCGGATGTTCTATTAATTCAATGAGTTACAGCCATCAATAAAGTCTGTATCAAAATCCCATGCTTTATTTTCAAAAAAATGTAAATCCGGAAAGGCAGCTTTTGAAATCTATAATACAAAATCAAAGAAATTGGGAATCACCTACTAGGTCATCTTTGCCATTTCTGGTAACACAGGATTGTTCTCTGCAAAAGGTTTTTCTAATGCCTTCTCCATTTTAGGGGTAAATGATCCAAAACAATTATAAGTCATCATCCTCTGGACTTGAGAAACTATTCTACTTTAATCATTTCTAATTTCTAATAATTTATTGTTTCTTTTAGGTCATTTTCCCCTCTGTAATTTATCCTAAATTCTTCTTGTTTCATTTAGTCCTACGGGTTGGACCTCCCTGGTCTGGCAACCTTGGGACCTTACTGGTCCTGGATGAGGATTTTGCCAGACCAGGGAAGGTCATTTCTGCCCCTCCCCACCGCCAGCCCCCCCCCCCCCCAACTTCCCAGCTCTGCCAAACAGCCAGATGCGCCATGCACTAGGCTTCCCAGTTCCTGCCTGCCCCCGGGCAGTCTAGTTGCATGTTGCTGCTCCCACCCCACACAGTACCCGCCAGGACTCTCTAATCCTGGAACATCTGTGGGATGAGGGATAAGGGATCTTTCGGAAAAGGCTTTATTTTCCGAAAGATCCCCGTCTAGACTGGCACTTTTTTCCGGCAAAGCTTCGAGCCGGAAAAAAGTGGCAGCCATGTTTATGCAAATGAAGCGGGGGGATTTAAATCCCCGCTTCATTTGCAATTGCGATGTGTCTAATTTGCATCCCTTTTACGGAAAAGGGATGCAGTCTAGACACAGCCCATTAGGAATAAGGGAAATTGACTGGAAAGTTTCTCCCATTGACCTCCTGCAGTATCGCTGTTGGAAAAATTCGATTTAAGGTACGTTGACTTCAGTTGCATACAGGCCTTAATCCAGAGTTGATTATTAGAGCTGAAGCTTATTTGGGCTATTTGCAAAGTTCAGCCCTCCCTGTTATCAGTACATTCTGCAGGGAGCACATTAAACTCCAGTGAAGAGAGAATGATATCAGGTTCCATCTAGATTCTGAATGCTGTTCAGGGTGTTGGGATTTGATCTTTTTATGTCTTGTGCATCTTAGGTTACTTCCTTTCTCATTTTTAACTAAGCAGTTAAGATCAATTTGTTCATTGAAGCTGATAAGTCTGTTAAATACAAGTTCCCTGGGCTTTAGAACTTGAACAACTTCCTTGGGTTAAGAGAATCCTACTTCGTAGACCTTCCAGGCCCAGTCCAAAACATATCAGTGTACCCAGGTTGCTTTTAAAAAAGTGGAAATGAGAGACATGGACCTCAGAATTTGGAGACTGAAAACTGATGCAGGGTCAACCTGAGTTATTGTATCCTTTTCATTATTGGAATGCTCCTGTGCTTTGTAGAACTTAAAGGTAGGAACAGTGTATAAATAATAATACAGTAAAGATAAATATGTAACAGAATCATAGTTGCAATCTCTGACCATAGCCTAATGGAATTCACTTCAGCCCTGATCCTGTAAGGATGTACACATGGGCTTAAATTTATACACTGTAAGTACTTCCTTGGACTACTCACCGTGCATAAAGTTAAGCATGTGCATTACGTTTTTTGCAGAATTGTGGCATTGCATTTCCTACCTCAGTTTCCCTATATCTATAATGAACAAAAGTTCATAAAGGACCTGCTAGCTCTGAAAATGGTTTAACCTGCTCCTCACTTTCTTGAGTGCTATACTAATCTGACTAGGGTGAGAAACTGCTTTATGTTAATGTAAAAAGAACAATAATAATGAATACAAGCAAGTCTAATAGCTTTATTGGACACTTAGTTCATAGGCTACTTTGAATTTACACCCTGAACTAGGTACATTACCAACAGGGTAAACCTACAAATTTCATAAGAAATGTAAATAACCTGTGTTAGGACATGGAGTAGTTCTGTTGTGACAGACTTTTTCTCTGAATTGTCACAGAATTAATACTGAAACCAAAACTGTACTTTGCCTTTTCATGTTTTAAACAGAGATTGGTCTTTTACTTCAGACTTAGGTAGCCTTTTGATTTTAATTTGTTATGGTGACTGAGCAGTCAAGCGGGTAGTGGACACCTGCAGCTGGCTGTTTGCACCTGCGCCAGTCTGAGAAAACTCCTTGCTTTAACCAGATTGTCTGGGGACTAATTTAAAAGGCCACTTTACTGTAATAGCAGGAAGTACTGTCCTACATATAAAACGGGCTTTAATCTTAGCAGTCAACTGATAATATTAAGAATTAGCTTCTGAGCCTTTTGAGGTAGCAGGCATCTAACATTCACCAACTCTAATGATTAAGGGTTTTAACAGTTCTCTTTTCAGCAAATAAGGGTTTGTTTTGTTTTGTTTTAATTTAAAAGGGTGCTTCAATGAAATGCTGATGTATTAAACACCTTTTATCATTTTACTAATGCAGTGTGCCATGAAAAAGGACAAATGTGTCCAACCATAACAATGAGATCTTTTAAAATAACTAATGAGTTGCAGTAATTAATAATTTCTTACATTTATATGATGCCTTTCATCCCAAAGCATCTTAAACTGCTTACAGTGTAAATGATGCGTAACAATTATAGGGCTTCAACTACTTGATGTGAGGTCCACTTCTACTCTCATCATTTCTAATTTTTATCAATTTCTCATCGAGGGGCCTTTTAAATAGGAGTATATTATTTAAACATCCACTTTTTATCTTTTCTGGCTGTTCTTAACATGAGAATAAGACCCTTTATAGACTGCAATGAGGCAGGACAAAATATACCTGGACCATCACTGATACTTATTTGTTTAACATGTGCTTTAAAAATCCCCAAGAATGGGCATTCTGCAACCTTCCCCAACTTCATAATTTATTTCAGTACTTTATCTTTGTAATTAGAAGATTTTTCATAAAATCTCATCTAAATCTCAATTTCTAAGCCCACTGCTTCTTGTCCTACTATTCGTGGACACAAAGTACAACTGATTCACAAGCTTTTTGTAACAACTCTTAACATATTTGAAGACTGTTACCAGATTTTACCTCAATTTTCTTTTCTCCAGACTGAACATGCTCAGTTTTATTAACCTTTGCTCATAGGTCAGTTTTCCTAAACCTTTTAGCAATTTTGTTGTTCTCTTTAGGACTCTCCAATTTGTTCATATTTTTCTTAAACTGTGGTATCCCAAATTGGACACAACACTTGAGCGCCTTTGGTCTGACCCAATACAAACCATTCTCATGTTCCATGTAAAACAACCTTCCCCCTCCACAAGAGAATAGCTTAACTGGATCCAGCGCTAGCAAACTGGAAGGCCTTGGATATGATGAACTGGTCTGCTGTACATTCATTAACCATAAAATACATTCTAAGAAATGTAATACTGTTGCAAAACCTTATAAAAACTAAAACAAGGTTCATAGATGAGGAAAGTCCATAACAACATAGACACATTAGGGAAGTGGATAAGGAAATTATCTCTTCTGCCAAGGTATTCAACATCAAGCTTCATCTGGAAATACCATTAATGTCTGTCACAAAGTTAGGATTATATTAGACATGGACTCAAGGCACTATACCAGACATAACATGCACACCCAAGTACTAGGGAAGACCAGATTGAAACATTGCAAGTCGGCCCTTCTCCACACATTGGGTACATCTAAACTACATCCCTTTTTCGATAAAGTGATGTAAATTAGACATATTGAAATTATAAGTGAAGCCAGGATTTGAATTTCCCGCGCTTCATTTACATAATGGTGGCTGTGTCTTTTTTTTCAAAAAGCCACTTTTAGAAGAAAAAAAAACATGCGGTCAAGATGGGATCTTTCAACAGAAATTCCCCATTTCGAAAGATTCTGTAACCCTCAAAAAATGAGGGATGTAGTTTAGATGTACCCATTGTGGGTGATATTACAGCCAGTGAATTTTTCTTTTCCTTTTCCCTTTCTTTTCTTTTTTTATGTCAAATATCTGGGATTATTTTGTCACATTACCCTAGCTAACAATCTGTTTTTCAATGATAAATTACACAAAGATTTAAGAACCTTCAAAGAAAGAAAAATAGATCATTTAATTATATTAATGTATGGTCTAAATATTTTATCAGAAGTGCTTCTCCAGTCAATATTTCAAATGAATCAAGGAAGTTTAATAGTTAAATCTTGTTCTCATTAACTTTGTCCTTCCTACCCACATCTTTTTAGATGAAACATTCATGTCACAATTTTTCTTTGAAAATGCATGGTTTCATAAACTTCACAAAACTGCCTGAATATCGCAAGATTTTTTTGTTGAGTTCCATTTTTATTAGGTTTCCCATACATTTTAGTGCCTTTATATTTCAGACATGCTTATGTCCTGTTTAAAAGAAAATACACAGTTGCACAAACAAAGACATTCTGGGTTCATCATCAATATAGGATCATCTTTTTGTTCTGCGTTTGTACAGCGCCTAGCTTAATGGGATCTTGGTTCATGACTGGGGCAGTTCGTCTGTACCACAAAACGAATAAGTAATAATGATATAATGAAGTGCTGACCAGTGTTGAAATCAATAGTACAACTGACAAAGCTCATTCACACTGTAACCTATGGTAAACACATACGTTCCACTTTAACGTATGTTTTCAGTAGAAGCATAACTGTTGTCTTCAGACTGTAGATTTTTTTTGTACATTAATTTTTAAATTAAAACCAATATGAATATGATATAGAATCTGTCGCATCATAAGTCACTAAATGAAAAATTGAGCATGACAGGATCATTCATAGGATTGTATTGTAGGATATAATAATAAATAATATTTATATTACAGCAGCAACTAGGATCCCTAGTCACAGACCAGAATCCAATTTTGCTAGGCACTGTGCAAATGCAAGAAAAATACAATCCCAAAGAGAGTATGATCTAAGTGTCAATACCCATAGCAGATGGACCAACCTAAGATTCACAGACCTGTCAGCAAGAGGACAATCCAATACATTATGATACAGACAGACTAAGGGTATATCTACACTACAGAGTTTTGTTGGAAAAAAGGCTGTTTTTCCGACAAAACTTGAGTTATGTCTGCACTGCAATTACATTCTTTTGAAAGTAAATTGGAAGAACTGAGGGGTTTTTCTGACAGCGGTACTCCTCCTATGAGAAGGTGTGTATGGATGGGGAGGAAGGTTTTCTTTTGAAAGAAGAGGCCTCCAGGAAATAACACAGGTGCCCTGATGGACAGTCCATCCATACTAATCACAACTCTATAGTTCCTGTCTTCTGGCCCCTCTTAAAGCTGCGGGCACCTGCGACAAGCCTTGTGGCAGGAAGCTGGCATGGAGCAGCACCCTGATCGCGCGACTCTCCCTGCCACACAACTCGGAGGTATGGCCAAGCAACAAGCCCCCTGAGGCCCCTCTGGCCCTCACAGGGATCAGCCTCAGGGCTCCCAGGACCCAGCTAGGGGCAGCAAACACTGTGCATCCTCCTGATCTGGGGCAGAGATCCTGTCCCTCCTGGAGCTGTGGGAGGAGGGGGCCACCCTGCAGGATCACCGCTCCCAGAGGCAGAATGCTGACATTTATGGCTGGATGGCCGAGGCTCTAACTGAGAGGGGACACCACCACCCGTACCCTGGACCAAGTCAGGAGCAAGGTCAAGGAGTTGAGCCAAGATACACCAGGGCAGGGAGTGCAGCTCTCGCTCCGGGGCAGGACCACACTTGGGCCCATATTACGAGGAGCTGCACAGAATCCTTGGAGGTGGTGAAGCCCTTTCCCCACCTGTAATAGTGGACTCAGGACTCAAGACACCTGTGGTCACCGGGCCAGAGCTCCTTGAGGAGCAGGAGGAGGAAGAGGATGAAAAGCAACTGCAGGAAAAGGAGGACATGGCTAGTATGGTCACCCTCACCCTGGAGCCAGTACCCCAGGCCCTGGACATCTCCCAGACATCCTCTGATGCTGGGAAGGGATCATCAGATGAGTGTTGTCAGTTTTACACAAAAACACAGGATGGGAGAGGCAGGTGCAAAGGGGATGGGGAGTGATCATCGCTTGGGCTGGGCAGCATGCTGCATTCCGTGCATGTGCAAGCACATGCAGCAGCAGCGTGCACCACATGGCTTCAGGAGCTAGCCCTGAACACCCACAGGCTCGTGCTCACAGGCTGTGTGGAGGCCCCACACAAGTCTGACCCCTGAGGGGGACGTCCTCCCACCACAAGACATCGCTGGAAGCAGGCTGGACACAAGGGCACAGGCATGACCCCAAGCACTTCAAGGAGTCCCGCACACAGCACATGGCCATGCCTGTATGCTCGGGGAACCACCCGCTCTCGTGGACAGTGCTGCCAGATACAGGTGTGTGTGCAGTCCCCATGGAAGACCAAGCTGCTCCAGGCTCCTGTCCCACCCATGGGATCCCACTGTGGCTGGACACTTAGGGTACATCTAGACTACAGGGTTTTGTCAACGGAAGTTTTGTCGACAGATGCTGTCGACAAAACTTCTGTCGACATAGAGCGTCTAGACACATTCAGTTTTGTCGACAAAGCAAGCTGCTTTGTCGACAAAACCCTGTAGTCTAGACGCAACCCTACAGGCAATAATACCTTCTGTCAACAGAACTCTGTCGACAGGTGTTATGCCTCATAAAATGAGGTTTACCAGCGTCGACAAAACTGCGGAGTTCTGTCGACGTTATGTCGACAGAACTCCGCGGTAGTGTAGACGCAGGTATAGTTTTGTCGACAAAAGTCCACTTTTGTTGACAAAACTCAGTAGTCTAGACACACCCTTCCATTGCCTGCTTGTCCATGGGATGGGGGTGGGGAGTAGCGGGAAGCATGGTCCCCTGGGTACGTCGGGGCCTCAGTGAGGCAAGTCCTGCTGTGCAGGTCACACATGGCCTAGCTCACAAGACATCACCATCCTCTGGCTGGAGGACTGTTGGTCACTGCTCACATAGGAGGGCATGGCCTCATGCACAGTGTCTGCATCGATGACTGACCACTTTTCCCTATTTTCCTCCACAGCTGAACCAGCCATTGCTGAGGGGCAATCCATGCCATCAGAGGCAGCCACCCAACTCCAGGAGTGCAGGAGGGTCCATGAGGACCTCATGAGGGAGCACGCAGCTGTCCTGTGTGATATGCAACAAACCCTGGCCCAAAAGGTCTGGCATGATGTCGAGTGGAACAACCGAATGTGGGACCAGCTTGTGCGGCAGGGCAAAAACTTGTGTGCCACCAGCCAGGAAGTGATGGCACACCTGGCTCCTGTTCCCATTCTAGCCCTCTCCATGTCTAGCTCCTGTCCCCTAGTGCCTTTCCTGTCCCCTAGTGCCTGTCCAGCACCTGTCCCCACTCCAGCCCCAGTACCCACTGCAGCTCCCCCTGCCATTCCTGTGCCCCTCTCCCAGCTTTCCCAGCCGTCCCTGACCCCGCTCCAGGCCCCCATCCTGCCCACCCCCTTGTGGTCCCAGGCCCCAGCCATCCCTGAGTTGGCCGAGGTCCCCAGACCTGAGGTAGCTCCACCAGCCACCCCACACACCACTCCCAGCTCTGAAATGCCCCCCTTCCTCTCTCCCCTCTCCAGGTTCTCAGCCCCCTATGAGGCAGCCTCCCTCCCCCCAGCAGCAGAGCTGTGTGAAGGTGGGATGGCACAACCCCCCCAGGGACAGGGCATTCCCTCCACACCCAGGTCATCCCCGCACCCTCCGACCCTCCCTTTTCACTAGGATCCCCTCTTTCCAGTACTCCCTCCCCCCCTTCAGGGACTGCAGCCCAGGAATGCCTTACCTCCATGAGGAGGGCCCCGATGGTGGATTTCCCCACAGGTGGGTGTCGTGTCATCGGGGGGAAGGGGCAAGCCAGGCACATAGCTCTATAAAGGTGGCCTTTCATGTGGAAGTTTTTGAGCCACTGCTCGTCATTCTACTGCTCCATCACCAGCCAGAACTGATGTCCAGCCTCCAGAATAATCTCTCCACCATGGGGTGTGGGTGAAAGGGCATTGCTCCCGCATCCACATAGAGGGACTCACAGATGAGCTCAGAGTCAACCTGGGGCAGGACCACCAAGACAGTCTGCACAACTTCTGCAGAACCTGAGGCATGGTTGTGTGCGACCATCACATGCCCAAAGGCAGCTCCAGCTCCATAGCAAAAAGAATGCTGTGGTGTCCAAAAGCTGGGCAACCAAAGCATACACGGCACAATCTTTGCTGTCCCTCAGAGAGGTAGGCAAGCAGGCAGCAGAACCTAAGAAATTGCTGTCCAGGGGGTCTCTTTAAACACGTGTCTCAGATAGCCTTAGGCAACAGCACCCAGAAGCAACTGCTGACCTAATGCCCTGCCTGAAGTTGTTCTGGGTGGCCTTTTATGTGAGAGAGTGTCCAATCAGTCTGGACGCTCTTTTTTAAAAAAAACAGATCGCTTTTTCAATGCGCTTTTGTGTGTGGATGCTCTTTTTTGAAAGAAGCTTTTTCAGAAGATCTCTTCCAAAAAAAAAAAAAATTCTTCTGAAAGAAGCCAGCAGTCTAGACGTAGCCTAAGAGGTGAGCCTACAGAAACAATGAGGCAATATTGGCCGGTATGATAGGCTGCCGTGTCAGCACACCAGCAGCCTACCTATTATTATGCCAGCTTTATTTTACCAAAGATTATGTTGTGAATGTACTATTTTGGGGCTCAGATATTCAAAGCTGTGAAGAGGATATGGATGCCTAATTCCCAATTGAACTGATCATCCTAATCAAATCACCTAGGTAGCTTTGAATGAATCAATTTAATATTGGGAAAAACACAAGAATAGTCTAGGTACCCTATAAATACACATACTATTCTTATTCAAAACTTTGTGAATGCCATTGTTAAGAATTTTTTTTTGGAAATCCAATAAAAACATATCATATATTACCTCCCCAAAATACCATTTAAATATTTCTTTTTTAAAAGGTGCAAGACTTTTCAGATCTAGTTAATGTGATATTTTCCATGTGTAGTACTGTCAAGCTTGATCTGCTGTGCTGAATTATCAAAGATGATTCAGACCTCTCAGATCAGCAAAAATCAAATGAACGCTCATCTCAAGGGGCTTTTGTTGTGAAACTGAGAATAAAAATACATTGGTATACAGATGCAGTTGCTCCATTGCTTTCCCTTTGATGATTGCAAGTATATTCACAAGCCTAGTACAGAGACAAGATACATTATATAATCAGGATAATTTTTAAAAATTACTAATATCAAATGCAACAAATGCAACTAATCATCAATTTAGAGAATTTTATTCATCTTCTCAGACCTCAGCCTTTGACATATTGAACCAAGTATGTTATATGAGTGCATTTGAGGAAAAAAGCCTTTCAAGAACTTGAAATAAATCATTTGGTGGGAAGAAAGTGATATAGTGGTTAGACCACAGGACTGGAAGCCTGAACTAGTGATTGTCCCAATTCACTGTGTGCCTGCCTTAGAGTCATCTGTCTTTGTACTTCAGTTGAGTGTAAAAACCACACTACCTACCCTACTGTGATGGTACAAGTGTTTTATTGTTTGTGAAGTGTTTTCAGGTTCACAGATAAAATGTAATGCTATGTAACTGTAAAAGAGATATCAAATTGGAAGAGCTGAGTTTGAGTCTCCACTACAGGTGAGGCATTTAGTCTGTATGCTTCAGTTCCCCTTCTGAAAAAACAGAAATCATATCTCCCTATTTCACAGAGGGCATTTGAGAATATATGGAAGACTGTGAGGTGCTCAGATATTTTGTTAATGGGGACCATAGGAGTGTGATTTTATTAGTATTAGAGAGATCCAGTGGTACATGCTAGATAAATGTAAATTTTTATCAGAATATAGGACTGCCCCTACCATATCAGACTCCTACTCCATCTATTCTGCCACAGAGAGAGGCATGAATTCCCAATAATTCCATTTATTGTGAAGACTCAGTGCTGTCTACAGGGAAAACAATCTTTCCCGCCCTCTTACAGATTTGATGTCCTTTATAATTTCTTCAGTCTGCAATTATTATTATTGGTTATACATTTACAAATCTGGGTTTGGGTGGTATTTTTTAAGTGAACCCAATAGTGGCAACTAAATCTCAAACTCCAAAAAAAGCACAGCCATCTGACATTTTCACAAAGAAAAAGAAGAGAGACGTGGGAATTTTTAAAAAATGCATTAAAGATTCCCACCCCTATGTCTTACACCACAGTATAATCACCTCTTCTAGCGGACTGCTCCTGAACATAACACTGGATAGATCCAGTGGTATGTGCAGTAGGCAGATAATGCCATGAACAGGAGGAAAAACAGAAAGAAACCATCAGATTTTTAGCATATAGGATAACTATTTACATCTCCATAGATTCTAATTCAGAATCTAATTCATCCTACTCCAATGGTGAAAAAGACATGGGACAAAGCACAGAAAAACTTGCAAGTAACGGAGGGGCCAAAAGGTATCCCACTGGCCTCAGAACTATCAATTAGCAACTAACTTGGCTGCACCACAGAATCACTGCTCAAGGTTTTCTCCTCCAGAGGTTGCTGTTAGCCTTCCTCATTATCATCTGGATGGAAAACAACACTTTCCTGGGAGCCCTCTGCAACAGTCTTATTGATTAAGTTCCCACAGTGTTAAATCATTCTGTAGCTTTCACTCCATTCTGCCCATCTACCAACCCCTGAATAATAAAACTTTCAATGGATTTACAGGGGTGGTGAAATAGGTGAGGAGGGCTTTGGTGAACACCTTAATATTTATATAGTGCCCTTAGTATTAGAACATTTCACATGCCCAAGATAATGTTTTAAATAGCTAAATTAAACTAATCTGACTTTGCTCTTGCATTTATACAGGTTCTGGTCCCCACAGGAGTTTCTGCCAAACATATGGGAACATTCATTTCCAGGCTACTTGTAGAGAATTTGAAAGAAAAAGAAAAAGAAACTAGTATGGCAATATGTTCTCTTTCATTCCCCTTCAGAGTTGGAATCTCAACAACAAAAAAGCAATTCACAAAAAACAACGGATGTGCTTGCATCCGAGTGTCTGAAATACTTAAGGGAAAAGGATGGGCAAAACAAAAAAGGTCTGCCATCAGGATGTATGGTGCTGGATTCCACACCAGGCAAACCTTGTCCAGTTTCTTCTCGGGGGAAGATCACCCTCTTAGAAGAAGAAATGTCCTCTGACTGTGTAAATAGGTTCTGAATCACAACCGACCCTAATGTCCAGAGAACAGCTGCTGGAGAAGACTTCAGGAACTGACCTTGGTTTGCATAGACACTCCCATTATGAGTACATGTGCAACATTATGGAGGTGCTTTCCCAAATGATCATTTTTAGCTGGCGTTGGATCCCAAGTCACTCTGTTACTGAGATGCAGGGGTAATAAAATGTTGTGTGTGAATCAAGGGCAGCAAAACAGTTCTGGACATGCCCTGATTGAGGGACACACCCTCAGCTGTACTGTTCTCACTAGGCAGGGCTGATAAAGCCCAGCTGAGATAAAAAGAGATGGGAACAGGTGTTTCTACCTGGTGATGTGGGCTTTGCCTAAAGGTTCCAGACACCATTTAACCCTTCTTTCTCCACTGTGTAATCACAGAGCTAACTAAGAACTAGGGATGGAAGCGACTAGTCAACTATCCAATAAGCAAAAGCTTATCGGATAGTCAACTAATCCCTTGATTAGTCGCTTCCCCCCACTTGCTGCCTCCATCAGAGGCAGCAAAGAGGGAGCAGGAGCTGGTTCTGGGGGGAGCTGAGTTAAAAGCTGGTTCCTCCCAGTACCATCTCCATGGGGGGAAGGAGGATAGCGGGGACCAGGCACGAGCCAAAAATCAGCTGATTCCCAGCTTGTGCTTAGTGCTATATGCACCTCTGTTTTTTATACGTATTAAGAACCAAAGAATAAATGGGCACAAATCAGATATCAGGAATGGTAACATGCATAAACCTATAGGGTATCACTTTAACCTCCCTGGACATTCAGTAATGGTTTGAAAGTGGCCATCCTTTTACAAGTATTTCAAAAAACGGTTACAAATGGACACTACTGACCTGGAATTAATTTGCAAATTCAACACTATCAAGCTAAGACTGACTAAGGATCTCAACTGGCTAAACCATTACAAAGGCAATTTTCCCGCTCTGGATATTCACATCTCCAGACCAAATGCTATGAATGACCCACCTCCACCCTGACTTGATTAGCTTCATTAACCCAAGCAACTTCTTTCTTATATATACCCCTGCTTCAGTAACTTCCACTCCAATTCATTTGATGAAGTGGGCTTTACTCACAAAGGTATATTCCCTAATAATTCTGTTAGTCTCTCTGTCTAGACTACATTGTATTTTCAAAAAAACTGCCCTTTTTTCGAAAAAACTTCACCTGCATCCACACTGCAATCGCATTCTTTCAAAATTAAATTGAAAGAACACAGGGTTTTTTTCAACATTGGTAAACCTCAAATTATGAGGAAGAACGCCTTTTTAAAAAGAGATCTTTTGAAAAAAGGCATGTGTGGACGCAGAATGGGGACATTTTTCGAAAGAGGAGGCAATTGAAAAAAGCACAGGTGCCCTGGTGGTCATTCTGTAAATAGCAATCAGGGCTTTCTTTTGAGAGAGCATCCATGCAGTGTGGTTGCTCTCTTTCGAAAAAGCAGATCGCTTTTTCAATCTGCTTTTGAGGTGTGGATGCTCTCTTTCAAAAGAAGCTTTTTCAAAAGAGCTCTTTCAAAAAAGCTTCTTTCAAAAGAAGTTTGCAGTCTAGATGTACCCTAAGTTGCCACAGGACTCCTTGTTGTTTTTGCAGATACAGACTAACACGGCTACCCCCTAAGACATTTCTGTACATATTGAGGATAGAAAATTTTCCACCAAAAATGTGTTGGTTCCATTAAAAGATCCAGGGCATAAACTCTGGCTTATTGTATATTTGTACGTCTCCCAGGGTATAAACTCTGTCTTACTGTATATTTGTACAGCTCCTAAAACAATGAGACCCTGCTCATAGCTGGGATTTATAGGTATTATCATAATCCAAAAAATAATATTACCCCACTGCTGGGTTTGCAGTGCCAGGGTCTCTGTATTTGTAAATAGAGGCGGATTCTGGAGTTATTGCAAATGCCTGGGGTGATTAATGTTTTTCAGAAAGCTCATGGTAACAGTACTCTGATACATAGTCTGGTCTTAACTCTTTGGATTTTCAAATAAAGAGACATACTGCACATGAAAATAAAATCAGTAAAATAAGAATATGTAGAAACTCCCTTAGGTTTAGCCTAGGGACAGTAAACCAGCTTAGACTTTCAAACAATATGATGTTAACAATCATTCTTAGATGCTTTATTTACTCAAAGATGATGGAGTAGCACCACTGCCAAACAACTAAAACCAGATGGATTGTGAAGTCTGTGCCAGGTCTTCCAAATATAATCTTCTGAACAAACTGTTTTCTCTTATCAACGTTTGGCAGAAAATATTTGTCTTCTTAAAAAATAATTACTATTGCAATACACTACATAAAGGTTTGCATGATAGTGATGGAATGCTGACCCTACAGAAAGAGAATAAGAGTTTTAGCTCAATTAATGAATAATAGTTGCCATTTTCTATAATTGTTTTTTTCCTTACTGTCTCAAATGGCCTTATGATAATAATCATGCTATATAATCTGACACAAGTGCTCTTAAAGAAATTTTTAGTAAAGGACTGCAGCCTCAGTGGGAGGTAACTGTTGGAATTATCTTAAACTACTACCTGTCTTCTGCTACAATAGAAAAGGCCTTTAATCGAAATAATCCTTATTTCAAAAGAGCAACTTTTTTCCCTCTGCAATTCACTCATCTTAAAAAGAGCACTATAGCTTTTGTGCATAACTTAATTCACTCTTCAAGACAAGTACAAAATTTGTCACTGACATTTAGCGCCAGCCGTAGGCAATGGATAAAATGAACTAGTTAGCAATTTAACCTGTAAAAAAAATAAGAGTGGGATGAACAATTTTCTGCCATCAAAGCAAATGGCTAACATTTAGCAAGATTTTATTTTTATTTTTCAGCCCATCCCATCTTCAAGAAGAAAGAGTCAGGCTAACATTTTTTCAGGGTCCTAAATCTTCCTCTCAGCCTGTTCCTTTAATGGTTTAAAGTAAATGACTATCCAGAGGATAATTAGGCACTGTGCTGTCGCATCGTGTCAGGTCACAGCTGGATTTAGTCAGCATTAACCTTTGGGGAGAATTGGAATATCAGTATCATTTAAAATTAAAGACGTGTAAGCAGGCATTTCTGGAGATGTTAGAAAAGTAATTGTCTGTAAATTGTTTGACCTTGAGATTTAATTGCATGCACAACACATACTCTAGCAAGAACCCTGGACTGTCTTCATTCTCTCTCACCTCTGTACCATTCACTTTGCAGAACCCATTAAGCTACCTGTGGATTTTTCAGTAAAATATTAAAGATTGTTTTATATTGAGAACAAATGCTTTGAAGCAAAGTGTCTTCCAAATAAAAGGAAACTGTTTAAAAAGGTACAGTAGAGACCTCTTATATCTGAATTTTAATCTTCCTATACACTTAAAAATATTTACACACACAGTATTCCTATTAAAGAACTATGCTTAATTTTTATTCTTTTTTTTTTTTTTTTGCTAACAAGTTTGCATATTATGCCTTGTTCCCTTTTTCCCTAATGAGACAGCTTATGCTTTCAAAGTCCCTCAAGCTAGGCAAATCTCTCTACTGCTTCCACTGTTAATAATGAAACTTCATAATTATACAAATCCAAGGTGGCCAATCAGCTTTTCAGGCTAAGCCTTCGGGTACCTCATGCATTATTTATGTGGCACTGGGGCCTGTGAACTCACGTGCTTATATTAGAAGCCTAATTAATATTTAATCACACGTACAGAGGGCACATGCAAATGTGCTAGCCCCTCGAAGAAGTGCAAACAGAAGTGTGCACAGGTGAATATGTACATGCGTGAATTAACACACACATCCACCTGCTAATACAAACACACACACACACACACACACACAGTACTAGAAATTCTCATTTTAAACTCTGGGATTTATGCATGCAGTTGAAGATGTTGACACACAGCCAATAAAGACATATATTTTCCAATCCTTGCTGAAAAACAGCCTCTTTCTTATGCTGAACTTGTTGAGGTTCTCGAAGTAGGTTCAAATAGATAGGGACTGCTACCAAGGAACTCTGTTTGGGTGTTTTATAGTATGAAATTCACAGTGAATTGCTGCCAATGAGAGCTGTGATGAACTCTCATTGCAGATGCTCTGATAAATAAAGCATCTGGCAGCCCACCAGGGGCTAACCCTGGCGAACTGTATTATCCATTTCTGGTATAATGTCTCCTGATTTCACGTTGGTGTAAAGGCACATCTATATAACCCAAACACTCTCTGGGTATGGTGTACTGTCCCATCTAGTGGCACCAAAACCACTTACAGAGAGAATAATGAGTCTGCTCTACAGCCTTATTTAATAGACAACTGGCTTTTAGCTCATGTAGGAAAGGCTCATGCATTAAGCTCCAGAGGTCACAAGTACAATTCTGCCCACAGATGACCAGGATCTGCTGGCATTACATCTATACTTAAAGTAAAACGTAGAAGACAGACACTGCACGCCCATGGGCATCGGGTAGAAACAGTAGTGTAGACAGTGAGGCACTGCTTACAAGAGTAGAAAATAGTGCCCTACACATGCATCCACAAGGTACATGCCCTACCTGGCTTTGTACTTGGCCAAGCAGTACCTCCCACGTCTATGCTGCTGTTTTTAGCAGCATAGTGTCCCACTGTGGCGGGGTGAGACAACCCCGCCACTATCCCCAACAAGGGGGTCGGGACACCGCAGGGGGGTGCGCGGACACAGCCCAGGCGGTGGCAAGACAAGTGCTGCCAGACGCTCACGGGGATGGGGCAGGCAAGCACGATGCAGTAACGTGGCAGATGGGGGTTGGGACGACGTTTGGGCAACGTCCCCAGTGCAACGGGAAGGGGTGGGGCGGAAGATCCAGCAGGACGGCCAGAATGCCTGACGTCACACGCCGGGTGGGAGAGCAGGGAAGAGGCCATAAGTGGGAGAGGGAATGCAGGCAAGGGAGAGTAGGTGGATGCAGCAGGTAATGGGACCAGGGGAATAGACGAGGGGGGAAGGGCTCAGAAGGGCTGAAAGGGGCCCCGGTGGCAGAGCTGAAGTGGCCCAGGGTGGGATCGTGGAGCCCGTGAGCAGGTGCGTTTAGGGGCAAACCCACGCCTGCTACCGCTGGGAGCTTGGTTCCCGGTGTTAGGGCCCTGGACCGGGGTCTGGGAGTGTGGGTAAGCCCTGACCCCCCTCTCTGCTACCGGCAGGCGAACTAAGTGCTACATATGGAGGCAGAGGTTCAGCTTCTTGTTGGCCCTGCAGCAAATATGTAGGGGCGGTGCGGGCAACACAAAGCGACCTCGGTGCGCTGGACGCATGACATAACGTGGTGTAATGCCCGAATAAACACAGGTGCGTGACACCCACTGCTGAAGCACTTCCTCATACAGTGAAAGTTTCCAAAAGTGAGGTGTTGCCAAAGTCTTTCCCTGCCACCTGCATGCCACTATCAGCATAGCCAAGGGTGAGAAATTATCAAGACCCAAGTCCTCTTTGGGACACAATTCCAAGCTAATCTCTCCTCTTTTGCTTGGAAGAGGTTGGGGATCTCAGCATAGAGTCTGTTTGGTGAGGAAATGTCAGGGGGATTTTGTTTAGTATGATTCTAATTGTAGAATTTATGACTTGCACCTATATTTTCTCTGCAGGATAATATTACCAGGATGGGAGGTAGGAAGATTTGCATCCACATCCCTAATCTGGCCTCCCACCTGCCCAGTCTTCTTTCCATTTTCCAGCACAGATCTGGGAGGCTCAGAGAATACATTGCCAGCTGGAGACGGGATAGTGCCCTGAATGTGGTTGAGCCTCTCTTCTGTACATGACCTCTCAATGTGCAAATTAATGTGGGGGAGGGAGGAAACAATTTGAAGCATTAGTTTTAATAGTGTGTGCAAGTTCCTTCTAATGTTAACAGTTGCCTAGTAATTATTAAAATGAGTGGTTCTTGATATGTCCCATATTAATAATACTGTTACGTCAACTGTCCTGCCATTGTGAGATTGTTATTTTTGTGCTTCTGGATCAGCACCTGAACAGTGCAAAGGGAATCAAACCATCCCCAGTGTTCTGTTGCTATTAGTGTCATACAGTCATTCACAGCTTTATCTTAGCCCCGCTCCCAACAACTCCTCTTGTCTTTCATTTCCACCTCAACCATCACAATCTCTATATCTAGTGTATTTGTATATGGCTCCATGTCTTCATTATTACTTGTTTTTATTAGCATAGCTAGTCATGTATCTGAGTACCTGAATGTCTTCAATGCATGTGTCAATGGTGAAAGTAGAAAACAAGGGAAGTGGGCTCCCAGGTTCTACTCCTAAATCTGTTACTAAATTGCTGGGTGACTTGCCCATCTCATTTGTCTGTCCCTCAGTTTAACCACTTGTTAAATGACTAACAATATCAATAGGGTTTTGTGAATCTTGGATGGTCTGCTATTGATTGTCATCAGGGCAGGTGCATCAGTGCAACTTTGCCACTGTAACACTTCTGATGAAGATACTTAAGCCAATGGGTGAGAGCTCTCCCATTCACTTAATACCTTTATCTCCCCAAGGGGCAGTAGCTATGTCAGTGAGAGATAATCTCCTGCCAATATAGCACTGTCTCCACAGGAGGCTAAAGTTGATATAATTATGGGAATTTTCACATCCCATGTGCATAGTTATACTAAAGTAAGTGTTAGAGTAGACCTGGCCTTAGCCTTTGTAAAAGAGCCTCTGAGATTCTTGAATGAAAGGTACCAAGTATTACAACTGTTGACCAGTTATGTTATGCTGCTGCTCCTGAAGCAAAGCAGTCTCTATTTTTCCTCACAGACCTGGTCTACACCTAAAACTGAAGTGATCTAGCTATATCACTCACAGCCCTGAGAGATGTCTTTAAATTTACCTAAGCCTCAATATAAACACCACATCTGCTGACTTAAATACAGCTTCTCAAAGAGGTGGATTTCCTACAGTGATGGGGAAACCATTTTCCTATGATTGTAGTAAGTGTCTACACTACAGTAATGTATCTGCAATATCACTGCTATGCTGCTGTAGAATTTGTAGTTTAGACATACCCTTAAGCCCACCTTTTCCCCCTCTCAGGAACCTAGATTCCACAGCTGGACTTTACCATTATTCCACCATGGAAAATAAATTGGTCTTTCAGCACAGAACTCAGGTCTGAGTCAGTGCTGCAATACATAGATTTTTCTTGTCAAACAACTGTAAGAGATACGTGATTTTTTTTATCTCACATCCCACAGATGAAGTTGGTTGTACATAAACTACTAACTGCCTCTGCATGCTTTTCCTACTCTGTCCTATTCCTTGTCTACACTGCAGAAATAAGTCAACTTAAGTTACAGCTTTAATGTTATAGCTGCTTTAAAGACATCATTGTGCACAGCCACATAATGCTCCTTGTGTTGGTGCAGTGCATCCAGACTTGGTGCTCTTGCAAAGCCAGAATGTTGCATCAAGGATAGCTATCCCACCGTGCAATTCATTGCCTCTGGGAATGGATTACAGAGCATAATGGGGGCATGTTCTCTCCCTCCCATTAATCCATGGGCTTCCTAATTTATTTTGGCCACATTTTGTAACAGCCCTGGTATACTGTGCACCTGACATCCATGTCTGGCAGCATGGAACCTGAACTGAGTGTTATGAACACAACACAGCTCATCCTGCAGTATTTCATGAGCTGGGAAACAGAAAGTTTATCTGCGGTGCCTGCCATGCTGTATTCAATGGGAAAAAAATACAATTCAAGATTTCTGCTGGCATTCACAGAGCAGCTGCACATGGTGGACCGTCCATACTGGGCTTGAGAAATAAGCACTTAGTACTGGTACCACATTCTGATGCATGTATGGGATGAGGAAAGGAACTTTCAGATGGTCAAAGCCACCTTCCTGAAAGTGTGTGTGGTGCTCACCCCAGTCCTCCATCACAAAGACACCATAATAAGAGCTGCACTCGCAATGGAAAAGTGAGTGGTGATCTCTGTGTGGAAGCTGGGAAATCCAAACTGTTACCAGTTAGTTGAGAGTGATTTTGAAGTTGGAAAGTCCACTATGTTGGTTCCAGTGATGCAAATGTTCAGGACCATTAATAACCTCCTGCTATGAAGGACTGTGACACTGGGCTATGTGCAGGAAATAATTGATGGCTTTGCATCTGACAATGTGGGTTTCAGTTCATGAAATAAATGTGTTGGTCTTTAAAGTAGCTCAGGAGGACTCCTCATTGTTTTTGCTGAAACAGACTAACACAGCTACCACTTTGAAACCTGCAATGTATATTTCCTGAGTATTAATTGTATTGAACAAATATTCCTGTCAATAGACACTGTGTGGCTGTGTCTACATTGGCCCCTATTCCGTAATAGGGATGCTAATGTAGCACTTTGGAATAGGCAAATCCGCGGGGGATTTAAATATCCCTCGCGGCATTTGCATTAACATGGCTGCCGCTTTTTTCCGGCTTGTAGATAAGCCGGAGAAAAGCGCAAGTCTGGACGCGATCATCCGGAAAATAAGCTCTTTTCCGGAGGATCTCTTATTCCTACTTGAAGAGCTTATTTTCCGGAGGCTCACGTCCAGACTGGCGCTTTTCTCCGGCTTATCTACAAGCCGGAAAAAAGTGGCAGCCATGTTAATGCAAATGCCGCGGGGGATATTTAAATCCCCCGCGGATTTGCCTATTCCAAAGTGCTACAGGGAATAGGGGCCAATGTAGACACAGCCTGTTAGTATAAACTAATGTGTGACAAAAATAAAGATTCATTTTATTTCAAAGATTGAAGATTAATGACAGCGCAAAACACAAATTTTCACTCAGAGGACATGACAATGAGAAACAGTCTCTTGATTGTGGTTCTCACAGCTGTGTGCAACTCCAGTTTTCATTGTGATATGTGTCCCCAGGCATGGAGTGCACAAGGGTTGTTACGGAGTGAGAGCATGTGAAGAATGCAGTGGGGGAGTTTGGGAAGGGAAGGGAAGGGAAGGGAAGGGAAGGGAAGGGAAGGGAAGGGAATGGAGTTCTGTACTGGCTGCAATGTAATGAATGACTTCAGCATGTCTGTCTGTCCTTCCAGCAGTTTTTGCATTCTCTCCTTCTACAGCTATCTCCATTCCAGGCTTTCCAGCTTGAGTTTTTCATTCAGTATCTCCTTCCACACTCTTGTTTCATTACACGTTGTAACTTGACTGCAACACTTCACAAAACATATCCTCCTTACTCCTCCTGGTTCACAGCTCCACCAGTGTGGAGGAGTGGGTTCTCAAGGGCACATCGGCAGAAGCCAGCAAGACAATGAACAAAGACAGTACAGTAAAACTCTATTTGTCCAACATCCAGTGATCTGGCACTCCTGATAGTCTGGCACCAACTGGAACCCGGAAGTGTTCTGGCCAGCTGGACAATTGGAGCTGCTCTGCCCACGACTTCTCCAAGTCCGCTGCTGGTCAGTTTCAGCAGCAACAGACTTGAGGAAGCCCTGGGGCAGAGCAGCTGGGTGCTGCTGGATTGGTCCCGCAGTGCCACCCTCTCCCACGCTGCACATTTCCCCACCAACCCCCCACCCCACCCCAGACCCTCATAGCCCCCCTTCCGGTACTCTGGCATATCTGGCACCCCCTGGGTCCTAAAGGTGCCGGATTATCGGAAGTTTACTGTATTCACAAAAGTTCACACAGCTTTTTCTCATTGCTCCTTCAGTGAGATACTCAAATATGCTGAATTTGGTGGTGAGGGAGGTGTAAAGAAGCAAGAAAGGGCAAGGGGTCTGGGCGGTTTGGGAAGAGGGGCACTACATATGCCTAAGGAGAGTTTTCAGAATGTTGGCACCCTTTTCCACAGGCTGCATGCAACTTCACATCAATTAGCTATGCTGCTTGCCTATTTATTGCTGTGGTCCCTGCAGAAACAATTGCTGGATGGCATGCAAAGTTTGCTACAGAGAAGGGAGAAATAAAGCAGCTCTTCCAAGGAACCTTGCTGAGGACCTACACACAATTTCCTAGCGATGTAGAATTCCCGGGACATTCCATGTACATCAATACATTTTTCCACAGCCTCTGTTGTTAATTTCTGTTCCTTATCCCCCCCTCTACCATATAACAAAGTATGAGAGACCTCAAATCTCCAATCACTGTGCAATATCAAAGCAAATGCATTCTCAACAGATACTGTGTCTCCTGCAGCATGAGCACCTGAGCTAGAAAGTCAGGAGTGCCTAGACCTCTCCAGAGTCAAAAATAGGCCCTGTCTTTCCACACCAGTGGATGACTCTGTTGGATTTCCCACATCCTCTTCTAACTCCACTTCCTCATCCACCTCTTCATCCTTGTAGTTGACTCATTGGCTGCTGCCACCAGTCCCCCCCAAAAATATCCATGCAGCTCTTGGTGATGGCAGTGGGGTCACCACTGAAGATGATGCTCAGGTCCTCATAGAAGCAGCATGTCTTTGATTCTTCACCAGAGAGACAGTAGGTCTCCCTTGCTTGTTGGGACACCTGCATCTGCTCTTTGATTTTAGCTCAGCACTGTTACTTATTCCTTTCAAGTCCCTTCTCCTGCATGCCACAATCTACCCATAAATATCAAAGCTCCTATGGCTTCAGCAAAACTGTGACTGCACGGCCTCTTCTCTCCACTGCTCTAACAGACCCAAGCTCTGTCTTACACTCCATAAAGGAGTGAATCAGTTGTTGAAAGACAGCCAGTTGGGAAGATCCTTTGTGAATAGTCCCACCTTCCTCATCTGTCTCCATTGTGGAGAATGCTGTAATGACCTCTGGTGATTATGAACTCTTAGGCCTGTGCTCTGACTTCCTCTCTCTCTGGTGCCTTTATTTCTAGCACCATTCTCCCTTGAACCTGGGTTATTGGTATCTCCAGATCATGACTTCTCTGAGTTGCAGTAGTGTCCAATTCAAGAATCTTTTCCTCCAGCACAGCCACCAACATGCACTTCGGAGACTCGAGATCTCTTCGGTGTTGAGGCAGGAAAAAGAACATCCATCACATCCATTGCAGGTCACCACCGCAGTTCCACTGCTGGCCATCTTGATATCACATGTAGTGCTGAACCTCAAAGGAAAGCCGTTTACACTCACTCTCAACTTCTTCCAGAACTACTCTTGCCTCCTAACAGAATCAGAGACATTAGATACTGTAACTACTTTTTAAAAATCTCTGAACAAGAGCCATAGGTAAGTTAAATCGAAGTTCTTCCAGGTAAGTTAAATAGAAGTTAGGAACCTAAATATCTTTGAGGATCTGGGCCATAATTCATTGTCCATTCAAGAGTGTTCCATCCCATATATTCTCCAGTGTGTTGGCCAGCTTCACATTAAATTATTCAGATGATGATAAAGAGTCTGATTCTCAGCAAGAATAAATCAGATCTCCTCCTCCCTTATCACTGGGGTACAGTTCCTAGCAACCAGAGGAGTTCCCTGTGAATACAGTTAGGCAAGAGAAATAGAAGAGGAAGCAACGAACTAGAAATGCAGTCTAGGAAACTTGACTGGTCTTTCCACTGGTTGAAGGTTGTGGACTACTGCAAGGATTACCTCTTTCTAATCCAAGTTCAGGGCATACTGCTCTGACCTTACCCTCAAGAACACATACACGCAGGAAATACAGACAAAATAACAAAACAATTTGAAAAAAAAATCACATTTTCCCCTTAGGACAGAAAGAAAGAAAAAGGAGAAAGAATCACACCTGACAAATGCTAGTCATATCATTTAATGCACTGCTGGAAGCTGCTTAGACACTACATTGATGAGGATGATAGCAGAACATGAATGAAATAGAATACAGAGGTGAAAGCAAATCCAGGGAAAACCAACTTCTTATTCTGAGTCCTTGCCTTAGAGTGGATTGAAGCATTTTAGGATGTGCCCTTGGCTAGAATGTAGGAGGGCAGAGGTTAGGAATGAGCAAATGTTTTCACTATCCAAAAAAGTGCCTGTCTTTAGATTTTGGATGCTAAAATAAAGTCGTATTTGTGGGATGTATTATAAGATTTTAGACAAATATATTTGCATAAAATCAGGTTGTATATACTCTTCAAAATACCTAAAAGAACTTACTGAATGCATACAGAGACTGGAAAACAGAATTAAAAATTGCAATTCAACCATTAAAACATTTTTGGGGGCTGGAGGAAAATAAAATAAAATAGAAAGATAAAACTAAATTTGCTTTCTCCCCCAGCCCACATACTCAAAATGTCATGTGCCAATATTCTTTTTTTATAAAGTACTGTTTTTATTTAAAGTTTTTTAGCTGCTCATAAACACTTTACCTTCTCATAGATAGATAGATAGATTTTTAACTTCTGATCAGAATAGTTAATTTCAAATTCTCCAATCATTTTTGATGTTACTGTATGAAGAGAGAAATAGCAGGACCCTGAACTTCAGTGCAAGTGCTCCCAAATAAAATTTGCATTAATAATCAAAAAGTCCCAGAAGCATTCCCCAAACACTGTGTATCTTTTTTTCTGGTTTATTTAAAGCTTTGGTGAGGTTTTACAATAACTCAATAGCTTTTGCCTAGGAAACATTATACCTGGTATAACTTGGGACCAACAGTATAAAATAATTTTAATATAAAGTTCTAATACACTC
Organism: Pelodiscus sinensis; assembly: GCF_049634645.1. Taxonomy (NCBI): domain Eukaryota; kingdom Metazoa; phylum Chordata; order Testudines; family Trionychidae; genus Pelodiscus; species Pelodiscus sinensis. The sequence goes on along the minus strand of NC_134713.1, from coordinate 69,034,838 downwards.
ATATATGCCTGAGCTGAAGGTGTCCTGGAATAGGTTTAGCAAAAACTGTAAGTCCCAGATACAATTAATCTTAATGCCCTCAATCTCAATAATAAAACATACTGAGGTGGAGAATAGTTTACTAATAAAATATATCAACACTTCCAAAGAGCAACAGATTTTTAAAAAGATGTTCTGCGTTAAGTGTTTGAACTCATCCAAAATAAGTTAATGTTTCTTACATAATTCTTAACATTAAAAATGTTTAAGAATTACAAGATTTTAAAAACAGTTCTAATACATTTGCTAGATTTCATTCCTAGATATTTTGCTGATAAATTTTAGTAAATCTAATTCACACAACTTCCTAATCCTCTTAATTTCACTTGGAATTTTAAAATCACAGCACCTCACCCCCCTCCAAAAAAAATTTCTTGAAATACTAGAGAAATGGGCTAATATCAATTGATTTGTCCTAAAAGCATCGGGTTTCAATTCATTTGCTAACAATCAAAATCGCTGCAACGTCTGATTAAAATCCCTTTCACAACAGTTTCCGCGCCTCTGTATTTTGCAACAACAAAATATGCTGATATAGGGCAAACATTTCCCATAATCCCCACATTTTGTTGCCTCCAGAAAATACAGATAGTAAGTACAGTAGAATATAGGATCACAATACTTTGAGGAGTCTGATATTTGAAACAAAAATCTCACCTGTCTTTATGGTTTTATGATGAATGATTTGCACAGGTCCAGTGCTATTTAGTAGTGACATTTGGGAATCAGATATAACAACACAGAAGCCTCCTTTTGCCTATATAATGGGCCAGATCCTCATCCAACTGAAGCCAATGGGAAATTTTGCAGTTGATATAACGGAGACCTGGTTGGCCATTTCATGAAATAAATGAATACAATTATTTGTTGAGGCACAGCTAGCACACTAATTTTAAGGAGTTTTTTTACTTTCACCTTAAAGAAAATCAATTAGAGTTTTCTATGCCTGCACAGCTTTACTCTTAAATTGCAAGGATGAAAACAAGAAATTAATACCAAGTGCCTGACACTGCACCTTCAATTCTTTTAACTCAACATTGCAATAGGCAGTCTTTTTTTTTTTTTCTGGAAGAAAATAAAATGAGAGACAAAACATCCACAACAGTGTTCTATACTATTGTTCTATACTACAACAATAAGGATTGAACTCACTCAAAATGTGACATAAAAGAACCCCAACACACACAATTCTGACATATGCTTTCTGAATGCATGTATCTTTAATATCAAATAACTTCAATATTTACAACGTGTAGCATTTTCACCTTAATATGCAAAACTCAAAATCAAAGCGGGTGATTTCTGCAAAATATTTTGGTTATGCTAGAACTGTGGAGAATATTCTACATAAGGCTCTGGGGGTATCTTCACAATGTTTAATGAGTGTTTTAATTATAGGAACTTTACGCCAGCAGTCATAGGGAAATGATTTTAAAACTTAAAATAGCATTGTAATGTCTCTTTCTCCTTTTCTTCTACTTAAATTAACTATTGTACAATTTCAAATCTAAAACTTGAGTTTTATGCTTTGGATTGAATATAATAAAAGACATTTGAAAGAGTTACACTGTGAACAAGTGCATTTCAGTGTGATGTCTATTCTATAATTTTTTGCATAGGTAGCTCTCAATTTTTCTTACTGTGCTGCTATATATCTGCATATTAATAGGTAAAGACATTTAATGAGAGGAAGCAGTCCAAAGTAACAGTTAACACACTCTCTTTATTCACCATATTATAGCAAGTGTGTACGTTTATGCCAAAGGGGGATTATGCTTTCAAACTGTAACTGTGAATTGCAACTAACTAACATGCTAAAGCAAAGATGTCAGTTATAGAAAATTACCATTTCCACAAGAGCCTGTTTCCTATCGAGAGTAGCAGCATGTTTATAAGACATTTTCATTTGCTGAACTTATTCTTTTTATAGACAACCTGCATTTTAACTGAAGACCCGATTCAGCAGGTTACCTATATACAGTAAAGCTCTTGCTTAATTTTAAGCACATGATTAAATCTCATTTACTTCAGTGAGATTTAGCCTCATGCTTTACTGAATGGGAAAGCACATGTTTAAATAGTTTGCTAAAGTGAGGAGTAAAATTTCAAGGTAACAAAAACTTAAATAAAAATAATACCTCAGACATTTCAGCTACAGGAAGTTTTCCCAAGCTCCTTTTGGTATTTCTTTTTCAAATACATGTTTTAGCATTATCCAGTCTTATCACACAGCACATACCATAAGCTTATTACAAGCCAACACGAAGTTTGAAAAAATATTAAGCTTACTCATATTTGAATCTTTAAGACTACACCAATGCTCCTCATGGCTTTAAGGACCATAAGCTTTAAATACCAGAGAGGCTTCTTTCTTCATATTTGAAATGACAATGCTAAGCAAGGTAGCTGCTGCTCATACAACAGGTGGTAAGTCAGAAATAAGCAGAGAAGAGCAAAAAACATCATATATCTCTAGCGTTTCACTTTCCACGCTCTTGCTTTTCTTATACACAATCTCAGCAATAAGAAAGGATCTTTGTGGGATAAATATTACAGAACCTGGGAACATTAGTATGATTTTCTTTGCTATACTATTGAAACAACCTCCAATAACCTGTCAATAAAATATGTGCCCAAACTCTACATGCTATAAAAATGTGATCAGTGTATTAGTTTAGGTCATTTCAATGGCAAAGAAAGAAAATTATAATCTGTTGCCTCCACCCTCTTCTCTGTATCACAGTCCCAGCGTAAGGGAGACCCCTTCTTAGGTTTCCACCTCAATTCTTGAAACCATCTCATATTAAAAATAGTTACAATAGTAACACCAAACTCTGCCCAACTATTATTTATTATACATATTTAGGGTTCTAACACACAGTGTTGTGAATCATTACTGTAGAAAGGTTCATTATAAAGCCTGTGCTACAGCCACCATTTTTCTGCTGAAGAAAACTGCATGCAATTCATAAATGGGATAACAAGAGACTGTACATGGTACTCCTCCCCCAAAGCAAGCCAATTATGCTGTCATAGGTAAGGTCTTATGGCTTCACTACAGGATTGGAAATCAAGAAATAGATATTTCATTCACCACTTTGCTACAGACTTTCTGTGTAGATCTTGGACATTTCACAACTTCTTGTGCATCAGCCTTTCTGTCCAGGCATGCTGGGAGGCTTAATTCAGTAAGATTTGCCAAGGACTTTCACATCAATTGATGGAAGGTGCCTTTTCAGGTTAAATGTTCTTTGTAATCTATCTTTAACTAACTTCCATAAATAAGATATTCCTTTAACAACCGTACAGTGAAAATCTAAAATTATGTCCCTGAAGTATATATTCCCATTTACATTGAAGTAACTCATTGAATTGTACAGTAATGTGATTATGCTATTGGGTTAGTATACAAGGGATTTTAGCTGAGCATTAGAAAATGCCTTCTTCAGATGGAAAATTAAAATGAGATTAAATACAGTGTGTATATACACAAAATACACAGAGTAGATAGGACACTGTGTGTGTGTGTGTGTGCACGCATGCATGTACGTGTGTGTGTGTGTGTGTGTGTGTGTGTGTGTGTGTGTGTAAGTAAATATATATGCAGAGAGGTTTGGTTTAAAGAAAAATGGAAGTGATTGTGTTAGAAGGCCAAGATTCTGAAAGCTGAAAGGTAAATATTGTTGAACAAATACAGGAGTTCCAGTGCCAGTAATTAGCATTTGTAAGATGCTTTATTAATGTATTATCTCATTTTAATGCTCTGTGGTAAAAATACAAATTAAATGTTTCACAGTGGAAGCACTGTGACATTTTTTGCTTTAAAAAAAAACCTATTTTATTCTAATAGTATTTTTTCTTGTTTTTTTTTAAATAAAAATTCTATTTTCCTGTCTGAATTCAAAATGATTGACTAGAGCACAATATTAAGTAATAAATAAAACAGTCCTCTGCCTGAAAGACTCCTGAATAAAGAGAAAATTATTTTTGGATTTTCCTTCTGATCAGATATGAAATATTCTGAAACAGCACCACTGTAATTTGATAAAAAGCTTGATATCCCCAAATGAAAATAGGACTCAGCACTTTCATTTTTCTGTCTCTAAAGGAAACTCTAGGTAAACTGATTTTAAAAAATGAAAATCTCAAGCATAAAGGTGGGATTAATGAAGCAAGTTTAAATATGCGCTGACCTTTGAAATGAACTGCAATCCATGTTGTATGGTCAAGAAGCTGACTGTGTTGCTGTCCCCACTGATTTCTACAGCATAAAAGACCTGGGGATTGGAGCTGCCCTGCTCTCTGGTGGATGTTGACAGGCATCGCTGAAAATACACCAGCACTAATACAAACAGCCATATGTTCCTTGCTCTAAAATAGTAAAAAGAAATCCAGCAATGATAAAAAATATATGCTCAAATGAGGAGGGGGAGGGGATATGTTTACCATAAGAAAGTACCCAGAAGCAGGTTTCTCTTTTCCCCCTTCCAATTAAAAAAAATGTAGCAGGTTTCCTAGTAAAGTACAAAAAAATTATATCAGAAAAAGTATCAGCTCTTAGAAGCTATGAAAAATTGTTATGTTGTTTGATAGCACCTGACAGCAACCTATGTCGTGTTACATGCTATTTAGGCAATATATGCTCTAAAATACAACTAAGATCTTGCAGCTTTTGCTATAAAGTAATTATTTCCTCCATCCCCCAGATCTATTTCTGTGTCAGTGGATATTATTTCTAAGATCAGTGAAAGTAAGAGCTGTTCTTTAGTATTGAACATCAAGTAGCGTTCCTTTAAAAAGTTATACATTTCACACAACATATCAAAAAGTGCAATGCTGCCACTCAGCATTGGAGCTTCATATTATTTTGGTAAATGTCACTTATGCTTTGTCTATACTTATGGGAAGATCAACGCTCCAGAGATGGATCTCTCATAATTTGATTTAGTGGGTCCAATAAAGACCCACTAAATCAAATGCTGAGGGCACCCCCCTCAATCCCAATATTCTATGGGGTTGCAAGGCATAAGAGAAGTCAATAGGAGAGGTTCTTCCATAGACCTCCCATAGTGGGGCTACCCCAGAACTTCGATTTAAGTTATGTCATCTCTAGCTACGCAATTCTCGTAGTTGGAGTCACGTATTTTTAACTGAATTTCTCCAGTAGCATAGACTTGGCCTAAGGATATTTATACACATGAAAGCCATATTATGGCTTTTTAAATGCCTTTATAAGTCTCAGGATCCAATCAAGTATTGGCTAGAAATGCCAAAGCCAAAGGGACCCTCTGCCATCAGTGGTAATATTGGCACAGAATTCTGAAATGTTAAAACTCTGCAATGTTAACTCTTAAGGACTAGATTCTTGATTTTAAAGCCAGGATTGCAGTGGAGCAACCATGTTGCAATAGGAGAACTGCAGGAGAAGGACCTGGGGATAACAGTGTACGGAAAGCTGGATATGACTCAACAGTGTGCCCTTGTAGCCAAGAAGGCTAATGGCATATTAGGGTGCATCAGGAGGAGCATTGCCAGCAGATGTAGAGAAGTTATTATTCCCCTTTATTGAGCACTGGTGAGGCCACATCTGGAGTATTGTGTCTAGTTCTGGGCTCCCCACAACAGAAAGGAGGTGGACACATTGGAGAGGATCCAGCAGAGGGCAGCCACAATGATTATGGGGAGTTGGAGCACATGACCTACTCTGCAGAAGAGAAGAGTGAGGAGGGATTTGATAGCAGCCTTCAACATCCTGAAGGGAGGTTCCAAAGAGGATGGAGAGAGGCTGTTCTCAGTAGTGATGGATGGCAGAACAAGGAGCAATGGTTTCAAGTTACTGTGGGGGAGGTCTAGGTTGGATGTTAGGAAAAACTACTTCACTAGGAGGGTGGTGAAGCACCGGAATTGGTTACCTAGAGAGGTGGTAGAATCTCCATCCCTAGATGTTTTTAAGTCCTGGCTTGACAAAGTCCTGGCTGGGTTGATTTAGTTGGGATTAGTCTTGCTTTGGGCAGAGGGCTGGACTTGATGACCTCCTGAGGTCTCTTCCAGCTCTATGATTCTATGAACTCACAAGAATTGTGGCTAACTTAGCCAGAATTCCTTCAGGGAAGAAGACATGAGCCAGGTCTGCTAGCTTCGAAGTGAGGGCAGTTTGCATTCATTCACTGTGCTTATCTCCATGGACTCCATGGAGGAGGACAGTAGTATCAGAGACTTTTGAAGTAGCCAGGGCAAGCAAGGCTTTTTGCAGGTACAGTGTCTGCACTTGAGTCAAATTGCATCCAGTCCTCTTCGGGTATGTCTAGACTACAGAGTTTTGTCTACAAAAGTGGACTTTTGTCGACAAAACTACACCTGCGTCTACACTACCGCTGAGTTCTGTCGACATAACATTGACAGAACTCAGCAGTTTTGTCGACACTGGTAAACCTCATTTTACGAGGCATAACGCCTTCTGTCGACAGAGTTCTGTCGACAGAAGGTGTTATTGCATGTAGGGTTGTGTCTAGACTACAGGGTTTTGTCAACAAAGCAGCTTGCTTTGTCGACAGAACTGAATGTAGTCTAGACGCTCTTTGTCGACAGAAGCTTTGTCGACAGTATCTGTCGACAAAACTTCTGTCAACAAAACCCTGTAGTCTAGATGTACTCGTAAGCCAAAATGCTCTTTGTCGACAGAAGCTTTGTCGACAGTATCTGTCGACAAAACTTCTGTCGACAAAACCCTGTAGTCTAGACGTACCCTTCATGGGAGCTCAAGAGTCCTTTTAAATGCTCCATTTCTCGTTCCTCTGTTTATATCTGGGCTCTAACAGGGCCTAAGTATTATTAATCTACTAGAAGACTTACCTGGAATTTCTCAGGGCAGGAGGGTGGGGGGAGGGGATGTTGCAGGAGTCTGGATTGGAGCTAAGGAGGGGTTCAGGGTAAGGGTGGGTGGTACAAGAGTCAAAGCTGGTGGTAGGGTGCAGGAATCAGGGCAGGAGGTTGTGAGGGGGGCTCAGGGCAGGGTGTGCCTACCAGTTTACCCCGATGACAGCCCGTGGTCGGGAGCTGCCCAGACCACCCAGTGGTTTCTCCCCAGAGTGGTGGGAGGACATGCAGGGTGGCTTTGGTGAGAGAGGGCCACATAGCCCACCCACTGGCTTCATGGAGCCAGTCGCAGGGATGCAGGACGGGCCATGCAACCTGCCCACCAGCTTTTCCTCACAGTCTGCTCATCAGTTTCTCCCTGGAGCTGGTCCACGATGGCAGGGATCATGCAGGCCAGCCAGCATCTGCTTCTCAGGGAGACATGGTGTCTGGGGCCATGCTATCAGCCAGCGGCTGCTCCCTGGGGCTGGAGCACTTACTGCCCACCTGTGGTCTTCCAGAGTATAACTGTCCCCCACACCCATGCTTTCTGCCCTGCTTTAGTCATTTGTGAGAATAACTGTCCCTGCTATCATACCCCCCCTTTCTATTTGATGAGAAAATCACATTCCACACATATTCCATTGTCCTGGCATAGCCAAACCCTGGACTTCCTTTAAATTGTGATAAAAGGAACCTGCATACCAAATTTGGTGGTCCTAGTTTTTACCATTTAGAAGGAGTTCTTGATCAAATCAACTCACAGACAGATGGATGGACACACACAGACAGATGCACAGACTCTCTCAGATATAGAATAGATTATCCAAAACATTGTAAAAGAGGCTATTCCTTATGGGAAGGGCAATCTGCTGATTTCCAGGTTTAAACATTTTTACTGTCTCCACTATTTTGCCCCCTCCACCCCACTCCTCCTTCATTCAAAGAGATCTTTTAAAATAACTTTTAGAAATAATTTTATGGGGAAAAACAAAAAAAAATGTGCACAGGTGGACTGTGGTCTCTGTGTAACTCCTTGAAGACATGCCTACATCTCATCCATACCAACTAGTAACCTTGTTAGAAGCCTTAGTACTTCTGCAAAGATGACAAGAATTGAACGTGATTGGTGACTGAACTAGCCTTTCATCCCCCAGTGGTATCCCCTTTTCACATTAGGCTTAAATTAGGGAAGCTTGCACTATTGTTCCCACTGCTGTTCCTATTCTGTGATTAAATAGAAATCCTGGGTCTTCGACAAAATGAATCCATCTCTAGAGCTGGTCAGAACATTTTTGACTAAATGAAATTTTGTCCAAACATTTAGTGAAGAAATCACAATTTGACAAAGTTTCTGTAAAGAAGAGAGGCACACACACTCTCTCTGACATACACTCTGTAGCCTGGAGCATAAGGCACTGGCTTGGGATGTGAGGGACTCAAGTCTGCCTGATTCAGAATGACCTGGGGCATGGGTGCTGGAACCACTGTATGGTGGAGGTGCTGAGAGCCAGTCCACCAAACTGGAAACCCTGTGTATGATGGAAACCACTTCAGGCTAGGGGGTGCTGCGTGATATGTGATGAAAACAGCTGTGAAACAGGCAGTGCGGAAATCAACACAGGATTTCTCACATTCCAAGCCAGTACTCTCACCACCAGGCCTCATACATATTAAGAAGTTCAGGCTTTGATCCAAAACAAGACATTTTGACAATTCCTGATTAAAACAATCAAAAAAGTTTTGTTCTCATTCCAATGCAAAATGAAAAATTTCAAAACCTCAGAAGCTACCATGAAATAGAACTAGTCAACTCTATCCATCACCTTTCATGAATACTATATTCACTTACAATTTTTTTTAAAAAGTACAAAATACTTCTTGTATGATCTATTTCTTCAGCTGGGATACACCAGTTAGCACCCAGTCTGGGGTTTGAAATGTGATCCGTCCCGGCATCCCATCAGCTGAGTTCTGGTTTGGGGGTTTGTATGGACAATGGGGACACTCAGGCTGCATATAGCCTCTACCTTGTGTAGAAGAATCAAGAACCAAGGAAACAGGAACAAAAAAAGTAGTTGCTTGACAAAATTACCACAATCTCTTGATGGGCCAGATAGCTAGAACTTAAAGCACTTAACTCAAGCTATAGATTAGGGTCAGGGTCAGGAGTAAGGATTACTCTCAGAGACACAAGATGTTTCATAAAATGACTGTTGACATGTATTAAAAGTTTGGGGTAAGTTCATATTACATAGTATGTTAACAGCTACTTCATAACTCTCTTGTTAGTGGACTACATAAAGGCTATCTAAGAAGATAGCTAGTCCAGATATTATTTGAACCCTGAGGAACTGTGGGTAGCAACTCCTACTCCAACTATATTTACATCTATTTGACCATAGTAAATATATTGGAGTAGGGAAAACTTATATATAAGCGATAGAAACAAACTGCTGTCTTAGAAAATGGATAAGCATAATTTAAATTAGATTTGGGTACAAAACCAAGGACTCAGGCAAAGACTTCTGCTAAAGATATCACTAATATAGTAAGTGGTAGGAACAGAATGGATAGGTTACAGCTCATCTAGATAGAGGGGAAACAACTTGAGTTCAAACAATGGAAAGGTACATTCTGGAAAAGTAATTGTTTTATACAAAGTTGTTCAGTAAGACTAGGCACGCAGTCAATATATATGCGCTAATGCAAGACGCTTAACTATAGTTGAAGAGGCGCTTAGCTCATCAGGCATTTCTTACACAGGAGGAGCTTATGACTGAAGCAGGAAAGAAAATAGAGTGCCCAATGTTGAGAGATTAAGGAGGAACCAAAATCTAGAAGGAAAAAATTATGGGCAGCTTCTAGTATCCACATAAAAACTGGTCATGTGGGACATTGATTAGAGAAGCAGTTGACAAATATCTGAGAAAAAAAGCTTATCCAAGTATTCAGCTATTAGATGTCAAAACATAAATCCTATTTCACACAGAAATTCCTTCAGACTCTGAGGAGAGTGGGTGATAATCCCAAAAGTATGTTTTCCCAGAAGGTGGATATAAGGTTAGTAATTTCTCCATTTCAGAAAACATGAATAAGAGGTGGGTGGATATGGGGAGTCTCACTCCTGGAGAATTAATACCTTTATAGATGTCTCAAAATAAAATGTCTCAAACACACTGCAGTAGGCAGAATTAATAAAGTCAATGCCGATAGGTGAAAGTTTATTTTACAGAAATTTAATATGGGAGGGGTGAAATACCTTCCCAAGCATGAAGCTAAAATGAAAAAAAAAAAAAACCTGTAGAATGCATCCAAGGGATGGGGAGAAAATTCTAAAAATGTGGCCACCTCAGAAGTGTAGCCCTTTTCAGGAGGTGGGGCTCAAGCTTCTTCCTTGGTTAGTGCTACTTGTAGCGGCTACTCCCCTCTCCTTGCATGAATGGGTCCTGGTTCCTTCTTGTGATGTACAGTGTCCCCACCCAAGGTGATTCCTCAGTGTGCCTGGGATATCAGGGGAGCTGTCCTATGCAAAAATGAATAATGCTATCACTGCTGGCAAGGATTACAAAATGCAGCAGACAAGAACCAATTAAATTCATGAGCATAAATCCCAGGAAAGGAATGACATGTCCAAAAAAGCTCTATGGGAAAAAGGGACTTTACTGGGAGCAGGAAAATAAGATCTGGAGAAGCCACGGGTCAGGGTGAACTACGCCTAAAAACTAAAACATCAACAAGTCAACAATTTCCTCACTTTCTAACCAGCAGTGAAACTAACTGGGTGTGCCTTGTGTGCAGCTCCAGCAAGAGCTGACTGAGCTGTGGCAAAAGCCAGCAGGGAGCTATTTAAAGAGATGGCAGGAACATGGATTGCAATAGGACAGTACCTGTGAGAAATTTTAAGTTACTTTCAATGCTGCTTCTAACACACAACTCTTTAATTCCCCAGTTCCCTCACTGGCATCTTTCCAGGGAAATGATACATTGAAGGTGAGTCCAGATGTGAATTCTGCAGCACTGTGAATGTTAGCTGCTTTAAAAGAAGTGGAGGGAACACTTATGGTGTCTTCCTTCACCCCTGGCTGGTGCAGGGTCTTCTGCTGGCTCACTGGTCTAGAACCCTGTAGAGGTCTCAGCTGGCTTTCAGAAGCTGGTGATGTATCAGACCTCTGACACTCTGGGTGCTAGTCTCTCCAGGGCTGGAGCTGCCTGACCCATGTACAAAGTCCACTACATTTCAAAGACTCCCTTTGGGAGGAGGAGGAGGAGGAGGAATTAATCAGCTATTCCTTGAGCTGTTCTGTACCTCCTAGTTCCCAAACTCAAAGCTGAAACTAAAAACTGTCTCTTTGTCCTTTTGTCAGGATGTCCCATTCCACTGAGAGGTCTGAGCAGTCCTAACTCATCAGTGACTCAGAAAAACTGCTTTTCCAGATCACCCCAGACAGAAGCTTTTCTTGCCCACTAGCCTCCACAGGAAGTTTTAGTCCACCCCAGACTCAAGCAGGCTAGGAAATAGTGTCAGAGGGCTATAGTAGCTATTATTGTTGTAGTCCTTTGGGTAAGACTCCATAGAGACTCACTCCAGAGTTTAAGAAACAAAACTCTAGGGGTATGTCTACACTACCCCGCTAGTTCGAACTAGGAGGGTAATGTAGGCATACCGCACTTGCAAATGAAGCCCGGGATTTGAATTTCCCGGGCTTCATTTGCATAAGCGGGGAGCCGCCATTTTTAAATCCCCGCTGGTTCGAACCCCGTGTAGCGCGGCTACACGGGGCTCGAACTAGGTAGTTCGGAATAGGGAATCTAGTCCGAACTACCTAGTTCGAGCCCCGTGTAGCCGCGCTACACGGGGTTCGAACCAGCGGGGATTTAAAAATGGCGGCTCCCCGCTTATGCAAATGAAGCCCGGGAAATTCAAATCCCGGGCTTCATTTGCAAGTGCGGTATGCCTACATTACCCTCCTAGTTCGAACTAGCGGGGTAGTGTAGACATACCCTAGGAGATGTGAGAGTTGGGATCTGGACAGACTGCACTAAGAATCCTCCATTGAGTTTCTACTGGCTAAGTTAAGCACTGAGACACCAAGAATGGTTTGCTAAATACTGTATGCCAGCTATGCCAAATACTGTAAGTATAGCTGTGTTCAACTTGTATCATTTAAAGTGGTAGGTTGAATTGAACCCTACAGGGAAATCTGAGGGCATCCTCCTATGGAAAATTTGTTAGGAATACTGCTCATTTGATGCAATCTGGTCTAACACAAAAAGAAAACATTTGCTCTGCAAGAGTATATGATTAACCACATTCAGCTACTACAGTGATGGAGGACATATAACACATTCTATAGATGGAAACTAGAGATACCCTAGCAGAGCTGTATTCATGGTATCCAGGGAAGGGGGTGAAATGACAAAATCTACTAGTCATGACAGATGGTACATCCCAAACTTTTTCTTCAATCTCATGACAAATTTACCTTGAGGCTCACAATAGCCCACCAATAAACACCTCTAGCAAACAGAAATCAATGGGAGCTGTACTTTGAATCTATAAAGTACAATGTAATGTTAAATAGGTTGAAAAACCAGATCCTAGAAGTCTCAAATTCATCAATCAGAATTAATTGATATATTAATTACTTTCTTTCTCTACCTCGGTACCACCTCTGTAAAACAGAGGAAATGATACCACCTAATCTCACAAAAGTGTTGTGAAAATAAGTATTTGTGAAGCACTCAGGTACTGAGTGTACCACAGAATGATGAGTTATACAGAAAAGCCCAAGAGGTAATTAATAATTCTGTCTTCAGAGCAGAGTTTGAACAGTGTGCTATAAATAAGGCATAGAGTCACACACTGAAAAATGAGGTGAAAACAAAATATTGACTATCTGCTCATTAAGTGAGAACCATCCATCCAGTGCACTGAATGAGGCAGGGGTCCTATGGAAAATATAGTATGTGGTCTTGTAATTACACACAAAGTTGTTGAATTAAGGTTGTCCAAGGATTTTCTCAGTTGATTCTGCACTGTTCATAATGGTCCTTTAATGCAGTTTTTGTGTGTGTATAATTAGTAATATAAGCTATGAATACTAATGTGTCACTTACGTTAATGGGAATTACACATGCACATCAAGAGGAAAGCATGCTTTGCTTTATTATAATTTAGGAATACTTGAAATTAGTTAAAGCCAAGTTCTGGTCTCAGTTATATCAGGGCAAATTTACAGTTATTACGGATTTACTAATTTGAGTCACAATGCAGAATTTGGGCCTCTGAGTATATCACTTGCATAATGAACAAAAGATAGACAAAATTAAAGGCATGTAATGCTCTCATCCTTCAATAACAAAACTCACATAAGATACCTTTCTGTACAATTCATCCCTTGGTGATTGCCCATATTCAGCTTCTTCTATGAATTAAACATGACCTAAAGCAGGGGCACTAACCACTGATTCTAGTGGCTAATGTTACACCAGGAGGCAAATGCTTGCTGTCTTTCTGCTTCAGCTGGTCTTATGCACCTCTTCAAACTCAGAAATGTTATCCACCCTGTTCAGTGAAACAAATATAACTACCTAGTCTGCATTAGAAGTTATGTAAAAAATGGGGAATAAAAAGAGATGGAAACTGGGTTTGGGTTGTTTTAAAACTGTACTAATCAACATTTTCTTCTATGCAAAACATTAGCATCTCATCGAAGCACAAAACAGAGAGATCCTTCTTTCAACAATACAAATTAATTCTAAATAAAGGCATTGTCAAATAGTTTAGCATCAGAGCACAGAATTTTACATAATCTTTAATAGCATGAATGATTTTTTGTTAATTTCAGTGAAAAAAAAGTATTTAAAATCCCTCACATACTTATAAATGACAATCAGTATTGGTGCCAGTGCACTTCCCAGAAAAAGAAAATATGAGAATCTTCAAACTGACTGAACTGCGAACATTAACTATAAATAGTAACATGCAATTCTTAAGATGAGATGTTGTTAGTAACAGTAAAGGAAAATAACATTTAAAAAATATAAGCTATGGCAGGTAATCTCCCTTTAATAAGTTGAATCATGTAACCGTGATAGATCCAGTTCTTTTAAGTATGACAACACTGAAAAATGTATCCCGCAAGACAGTATATGCCAACCACATACTAGTTTCTTTCAGTTTGTCTTATAGTCTCCAAACAAAGACCATATCTCTCTCATTATTTTAGTTTTGAAATAGGAATAGGGATCAGGAGCAAACAGGAGCACCCATGTCTCAATGCATATGCATTACTCCCATAGTTCAAACATGAAGGAGAAATTTTCTTGAACTGGACTTTCAACAGGTCACTTTACGCTAACTAAGAATAATGCTAATCACCTAAGTGGGTTTAATCAAAGTCTTGTACATGGACATGTTCTCATTTACTCAGCCTGGACATATTCATATTTTCTGTTCAAGATGAGATAGCATGGCCTGCGATATTTTGAATTAACATTAAGTCTTTCCCATGAAGTCAGTGGCAGATGAGACTAATATTTAATGAATTATAAATCTACAACAAATTAGTAACTTACTAAAAAAATTACATGACGCATTCTTATCTTTCTGCACCCTAATTTTGCTATTTAAGCAAACAATATGGTTTCTATTAATCTTTAAGTTTAAAATCACACATGTAAGTGAGTGGCAGCAAATCTAAACTTCTTAAGGGTGAAATAAATTGTTATAATGCTCAGTGACTAGCACTAAAAGTATTTGCAAATATTAGTTCAAATAAAACCTAAGAATCCACTGGCAGTATTCACAAGCTCATGTGACTTACATGACCAATCGTACAACATAAATAGCTAAAGACTCTTTGAAGCCAAGAGGTTGTGAACCAAAATGGTTGAAGTATGTTTGCATAACACATATGAACAATATTATATAAACAAACTCATAAAATGCAAGTGAGTTTGTCAATAAATCACAAACAGCAAAAAAGGAGAAATTAGACAAATAGCGCTCTTTAAAAATAGCTATGTTTAAAAAATATTCTGCCTACTTCCCCTTCACTCTCTGTGAAATTTTTGGCATATCTCTGTTTTCCAGACATTCTCAGGTGTATCACTATTCCAGATACCTTTTCACATGAAACTCATTCATAGCTAACCAAGAAATACTATAGAATATTTAAAAAAAACCTGATTCGTATGCTATTACCTCTCATAGCCTGGCCAGTTATTTTAATCTCCTCCAGCCCAGTTTGTTTTTCAAATATTAAAAATTCCTGAAATAGAAAGATCTACTAATTTTATTTCTGTAGTGATTTTTAAAAAATAATTCTTCTGTTCTAGTACTTATGGACCTGACTACTACAATGAATGTATCATGCTAGGATACAGGAGTCCCTCAAGAGACACCTACCACTCAGGTGCATATATGTGCAGCATATTATGAGTGGCCTTTTCTTTCCAGAAGATTTCCAAAGCATTTTAGTACAGATTGGACCTCCCTGGTCTAGCACCATGGGGACCTGGGCAGCCCCAAACTAGGGAATGTGCCAGACCAGGGGATCTCAGGCCTTGGGCTTTTCCATGGCTTCCCTTCTGGCCACAGCCCTAGCCAGTGTGCTGCCCCAACCCCACCTGCTGGGCTCAACTGCCCCCCAGACCTCTGGTGGGGTTCCTCTACAGGCAGCTGGATCCACTCTGGCCAGCAGGGCTCCCTGCCCCGGCCAGGATCCTCTCTGGACCACCAGCCCAGCTCTAGCCAGTGGGGCTCTGCATTATGGCAAGTGGGGCTTCTCTCCCTGACCGCACCAGGGCTCCCTGCCCCCAGGTGGCAGGGCTTCTCTCTGGACCAACCTCACTCTGGTTGAGGGAGGGCTCTGCACTCCTGGCTGGTCACTGCGCTCTGGCCAGTAGGACTTCACATCCCCGGCTGGTGCGGCTTGTCTTCAGAGTGCTCTCACTGCAGCTGTGGCAGGGCTTCACACCCCCAGCCAGCAGGGCTCCTTGCCCCCAGCTGCTGGCCACTGGCCTGTTTCCTTGGCCCCCAGCCATTAGCCCTGAGGGCTGCCAGCTGCTAGCAACTTGTGCACCTGGGGCTTTCTGTCCTGCAGCATTCAGGTCAGAGAGTCCCAGACAAGAGAGGTTCAACCTGTAACTAGCCTGCAAATTCTGCAAAGTAAATTTCACCAAGCATGAAAATGCAACATTTCATCCTAAAGCTGGTTAAAACTATTTTTCCGATGTGCACCAATGCCATCCAAAAATGTAAGACAAATTAGGATTGCCAGGTGTCCAGCATTCACGCGGACAGTCTGGTATTTTCAGCTCCTTCCCGGTAAAAAAATTCAGAGACTACCGGACACCTGAGATGTCCTGTATTCTGTGAATATTTACCCGGCCAGGAGGCAAAAATGCCAGGTACCTGGCAACCCTACAAACACTCAGCACCCAGCCTCCCCTGACCCCCCGACCCCAGCCCCCATGCTTACCTGGTTCATAAGGTTCCCAGCACAAAATGGCTGCTGGCCAAAAGACTCAATCGCTCCCCTGTTTCTATCCCTGCACTTAAAGGGGACATGCTATTTTAATGCAGAATTTTTTCCTGGTTTTTTTTGGGTGGGGGGTCGGTATTTTTGTTTCAATCATCTGGCAACCCTAAAGACAATTGGTAGAGAATGCTTTGCCTTATCAAAACTGCAGAGAAATATTACCTACAGTGACTTTTTCCCAAGATAGCAAAACTAACATCCTACCTCCTTCAAAAATTATAATGGATCTTATATGAACATAAGAAGCCAAACTTTGGTTTAATATCTCCTCAGATCTTTTCTGCAGTACAGTGCCTCTTAATTAGAGCTGAATACAATAATCCCTATAATTTGACAACATTAATTTAATAACATGCAGAAGTTACATTTTTCAAAAATGTGAGTGGTTTTGTAAAACAATACAAGGGGGCAATCAAAATGTTATGATTAAAACAATGTTTTTGTCTAAATTTTTTCCATTGGATTTTTTATTTTTGTCCAACTGTATTCCTGATTCATCCTGAGTTACTGATTTAAGTCTTCCCGATTGTATATGTGCAACATGTCTCAGGTGGCACACGACCAGGTTCTTCACTGAATTTTGTCCACTGGTTGGATCATTAGCTTCCCTAGCTCAGGCTCCATACTGACAGGAACTGTGACATCAACGCAGATCCGTGCTCTTCATTAGCAGAGAGAGCCACATTCTGAATAACCAACACCACTTTCAGTAACATGCTAAACTTCCTTGTAGGTTTCCTATCTATGTAATGACCAGGCCCGGTCTTGTTCTGGTTTATAAAATCTGACAGGTTCATAGTCAAAGATTATCTATGCTGCAGGCTATTCATGTTCTCTGCTCGGATTGTTCTTAGTTATATCACTATGATTGTAGATATGATACCTTCTTTGCTTTTTTCTTCTATTTGACAGAAGTATGACTTCAAAAACACAGCTGAGATCTGAGCTTATGGCATTATTTCCCAGCTAAGAACAAACACCAAACCATGAAGATGTATTGACGAGCATCACCTGTTTCTACAAAGAGAAGGAGTTTTGTGTTGGTTTTGTTTTTCATTAAAGTGCAGGAATAACTGAAGTGAACAATATATCAAAATATACATTAAGTTTTCACCATGCTTTACTTGGTTTTTTAATTAAGGTTAAAAAAATTGGTCTAACAGTGCCAATCGTGTCTTTTAGGAGCATATAAAGGTAATCTATAAATTAACACTTCCCAGTTTCTACAACTTGAAATACAAGGATTTAGTGGCATCAGTAGCTTTTCAGAAGCCATTAAAAGTGTTAAACTACAGATAAGTTCCACAAGATTTCCAAAAATGGGCAAATTTTGTAGAACTTTTTTCAATTTAAAAAAAATACAAGTGGAGAAAGACAGCATTTTCAGAAGCTGTTACTTGCTAAACTCTGGAAATCAGTCAATTTATAAGGCATTAACTTCATATTTGTATTGGTAGATGGCTAATAACAGAACTTTTTCTGTAATGTCTGTTAGTCAGAATGATCTTGAAAACCCAGGGTATAATTGAAATTAAGGAAGCATAGTTATCTGCGAGTTGAAACAGGACAATTGATCAGCTATGCACAGCATACAACTCACAGGAGAAAAAGTGAGGAATCATATTGTATCTAAAAAACTTCAGAGGCTATTTAAGACAGAGAGAATGTAGTTATGCTACCTGGAATTTAGACAAGAATTGGAGTTAATGCACCTGCCCTTCACTCAAGGTTATGTGGGATTTTTAATGATCAAATTATTCCTATGCCAATTACAAATACCAGGCAAAAGACAAAGGGGCAGACTCTCAGCTCCTGTAAAATTTTTGCACTGCTAAAGCAGCACAAAGGGGATTTAAAGAGGCTAAAGATGACTCATCACAGCAGTGGTTGCATAAAGTTGATTTACATCAGAGGAAGGTAAAATGGCTGGGTACAGCCAGAAAAAGGTGAGGAGGGACATACCTGGAGCAGTCCCTATGGGACCATTCTAACCTGCATAACTTAGAGAAACTCTTAGGTGAAAGTGAGTTAAGATAAATCACATTTCAGCCACTATAATTCTAAAGAAGAGTGTTGACCCAGAAGTTTAATGCAGTTTACATTAATCCATTTTAAATTCACATCTTCAGTTAATTCAGATCAATTTCTCTGATCATCTTTGTCTACACGAACCCTAAATTAGGCCATTTGAACATCAGGATCAGAGATGCAGGAAGTGTAGTGAGCATAACCTCAGTACACCACAGGCTGAGGCAATGGTTTAAATACTGTTTCAAAGGAAGAGAGTTCTCACCACCACAACTTGCCTCCAACGTTTGAAAATCTAGTCATATCAAACACCCTTATAGAGTTATAGGTAACATTCAATCTACCTGAAATGGATCCCGTTTTCTAGAAATATTCCCATGTTTTCTCAATACATTTTTAAAAAAATTACTCCCATATGAAGATTCTTAACAATGATACTTCGCATCAAGGTTGTCATGATCCTAACACTTCATATCAGGGTTGTCATGCAATAGTGGGAGTGAAAATATGGAGGAAGCTCTAACACTTGGATTTCCCTCACATAGCTCCATCTGGGTAATACTGAACAACATAGGTGGAAAATCCATCTATACTACATTTCTCCAGTCACACTTCTTCCCCAAATTCTTTATTGCTGTCAGTAATAATGCTGCAAACTCATCTAGGGAGGAAGACAAAACTCCGGGGAAATTGCTTAGCCCATGGCTGTGCTCTTCCAGCATGTTCAGAAAGAGCACCCAGAGAAGTAATAGGGAAAAAAGAACAGGGGGAGAGATACGACAAATTACATATCACAAAAAACCCCAAATATGAAATATGGTTAAGTATGTATCATAGTGGGGCTGGAAGTCCTGTAGGTTACACAAAGATGAGAAAATAGGTTGATGGAGGAGCTAGAAAGAAACTTCACAAGAATCCCATGTTAAGCAAACAAACAACTCCCTCTCCTTTCCAAGGTTTACACTGTATTTATAAAGTTCTTTGTTCAACCAAAAAAATCACTAACCAGAAAGGGTTCACCTGGTGTAGCAGTCTATAAACTTCAAAACAATATAAAGAGAACAGTGCTTGACTTCAAGAACACCTTTTCTTTTAACCCACAAGCTCTTATCTATCTCTCCCTCACCCACATTGACCCATCACTACGGCCCCATTTAAAAGTTTGAATCTAACTTGGTTCAGTTGTGTAGGATTGCTTCAGCCCAGGAGGACACAGCCAGCTAGCACTCTGAACATCCCTGTTGAGTTTTAAACTCCTATTTCCACAACCATACTCCGAAAACAATACTTCCATCTGGTTCAACACTGACACTTTTGAGGTGCTTGGAGTCATGAAACAGTATGACCCACCCAGACAGCAGGAAATAATTCATACCCTTTTTCCTACTCTTCCCACTACTTAGCTGTCATGGAATCCAGCATTCATTCCAGGAACACCCTCTATGCTGGAGTCGACATCATATCTTATTTCTATACAGCCTCCAAACACACATACAGAGGGTTCTGGATCTGTGCGTTGATTTCCTGGGAGGCTAAATCAGTAGAAGCTGGATTAGACACCGTATGAACGAGTGAGATCTGGAGCAGGAAACTGTTTCTCTGTACTTCTAAGCTTCTATTTACACTGTGCCTACTGACTTGGGCTAAGGAGGTGTTTAATTTGCAGTGTAGACAGCTGGGCTCATGCTGGAGCCCAGGCTCTAGGACCCTACAAGATAGAAGGACGTACAACTCAGACTACAGCCTGAACCCAGCGAGCCCAAGTCAACTGGCACAGACTAACTGCAAGTGTCTAATTCCAGTATAGACATACCCTATGCAAAGACAGCTTCAGTACAGATGAAGTGCCTGAGACCACCATAGGCAATAATTGGTCCCATACTCCAGTGGAGGATTTGATAGCCCAGAGGAGTAATTTGCAGAAGCACATGGTTTGTCCTGGCTTTGGTCAATTATGAGGTCACATTAGTATTGGGGCTTCAGCTCACCTAAGGTACAGTCTATAAGATTCTTTTGCACATACTTTTTTATCTCCATTTACTTTTTTGATAGAAAGGAAGTGCAAATCTCTATAACAAACCATAGCAATGCCAAAAGGACTCTACAAGTCCCACCAAGGTTTTTGCTTTATTGTAGTAATCAAAGTAATATCAACCTTATCATTTGAAAGATTAAGTACTCATTCAACTGAGTAATGTTCTGCACAGTCATAAAGGATACCCATATTTGATTCTTGCCCAGAAGCCAATAAAAGCTGGAAGTGCTCCAGAGTCACCTCCAGTTAACTCCATGCATCATTGTGGGGTTTGAGGGGTTTTTTTCTTCTCACTTGTGTGCAGCCCCCAACTGATTTTTCTGTGGGTCAGCGGCCCCCGACCCAAAAAAGGATCCTACCCCTTCCTTAGGGAAAAAGAAAATTAAATGCTTCCCTGGGGAAAATAATTTGTTATAGTACATAAATAGTGTATGTATAAATTATCTTGACAAGATCATATAGTCAGCAAATAGGTTATTAAAAATGTAACTATTGCGAATTACATTGATTATATTCATAAATATGCCTTTAAAATGTCTACCTGTCAATGTTTAGACCCAGAATCTGACTTTCCTTGGAGTTATTATACTCTAAACAAGAAATGTCTTTTAGATTCGATATCTACTTTTTTAACCCATCCATACTCAGTTTATTGATTTTTGTATATAAACGCAGATATACACACATGCCAAAGTCCTTGTGAGAAATAGTTTGTAATAAAGCTCCTGGTGCAAAATAATAAAAATATTCAGCTTATTCGATAACATTTAGCACATACATAGGGCTTTCAAAGAGCTGTACAGACATTAATTTGTTGGCATAACCAATGAATGTGCATCACTAAAGTGATATACAACTCTAGATGCAGGTACTAAACCTCCTGCTAAACTGGACAATTATGTAAAATAAGAACAGATATTTATTCCATTAATGAGAACAAATCCATTTTAGCACCAAAAATAAGAATATAATTGACCTTTATTTGGCTCAATTAAATGAAAAGATGAGATAAATGTTTAGAATTGCAAGTATAGTCCAACCTAATGTATAATTCACTTTAGTAAGTTGGTCATGAGGGTCAACTTTTCTCCCAAAGAAACAGAAAGCTACTGTAAATTAACCATGATGAGCCAAGCTTTGGCAATTTTTCAAAGGGGCATTCTTAAGGACCCAAAAGCAAGCTATTCCACTGCATAGGAAAGATAGAAAATATGGGAAAAGACTGCCTTGACTTAACCACGAGATCTTACATGATCTAAAAATAAAAAAGGAGTCATATAAAAAATGGAAACTAGGACAAATTACAAAGGACGAATATAGGCAAACAACACAGGAATGCAGGGGCAAGATTAGAATGTCAAAGGTACAAAATGAGCTCAAACTAAATAAAGGGAAACAAGAAGACATTTTTTATAAATACATTAGAAGCAAGAGGAAGACCAAGGACAGGGTAGGCCCACTGCTCAGTGAGGTGGGAGAAACAGTAACAGGAAACTTGGAAATGGCAGAGATGCTTAATTACGTCTTTGTTTCGGTCTTCACCGAGAAGTCTGATGAAGGAATGCCTAACATAGTGAATACTAGTGGGAAGGTGGTAGGTTTAGAAGATAAAATAAAAAAAGAACAAGTTAAAAATCACTTAGAAAAGTTAGATGCCTGCAAGTCACCAGGGCCTGATGAAATGCATCCTAGAATACTCAAGGAGCTGATGGAGGAGGTATGTGAGCCTCTAGCTATCATCTTTGGAAAATCATGGGAGACAGGAGAGATTCCAGAAGACTGGAAAAAGGGCAACTATAGTGCCCATCTATAAAAAGGGAAATAAGAACAACCCAGGAAACTACAGACCAGTTAGTTTAACTTCTGTGCCAGGGAAGATAATGGAGCAAGTAATTAAGGAAATCATTTGTAAACACTTGGAAGGTGGCAAAGTAATAGGGAACAGCCAGCATGGATTTGTAAAGAACAAATCATGTCAAACCAATCTGATAGCTTTCTTTGATAGGATAACAAGTCTTGTGGATAAGGGAGAAGCCATGGACATGGTATACCTAGACTTTAGTAAGGCATTTGATACAGTCTCACATTATATTCTTATCAATAAACTAGGCAAATACAACTTAGATGGGGCTACTATAAGGTGGGTGCATAACTGGCTGGATAACCATACTCAGAGAGTAGTTATTAATGTTTCTCAATCCTGCTGGAAAGGTATAACAAATGGGGTTCCGGAGGGGTCTGTTTTAGGACTGGCTCTGTTCAATATCTTCATCAATGATTTAGATATTGGCATAGAAAGTATGCTTGTGAAGTTTGCAGATGATACCAAGCTGGGAGGGGTTGCAACTGCTTTGGAGGATAGGGTCATAATTCAAAATGATCTTGACAAATTGGAGAAACGGTCTGAGGTAAACAGGATGAAGTTTAATAAAGACAAATGCAAAGTGCTCCAGTTAGGAAGGAACAATCAGTTTCACACATACAGAATGGGAAGTGACTGTCTAGGAAGGAGTATGGCAGAAAGGGATCTAGGGGTTATAGTGGACCACAAGCTAAATATGAGTCAACAGTGTGATGCTGTTGCAAAAAAAGCAAACATGATTCTGGGATGAATTAACAGGTATGTTGCGAACAAGACACGAGAAGTCATTCCTCCACTCTACTCTGTGCTGGTTAGGCCTCAGTTGGAGTATTGTGTCTAGTTCTGGGCACTGCATTTCAAGAAAGATGTGGAGAAATTGGAGAGGGTCCAGAGAAGAGCAACAAGAATGATTCAAGCTCTAGGGAATATGACCTATGAAGGAAGGCTGAAAGAATTGGGTTTGTTTAGTTTAGAAAAGAGAAGATTCGGGGGGAGGGGGTGAGAGGGGCATTATAGCCGTTTTCAGGTATCTAAAAGGGTGTCATAAGGAGGAGGGAGAAAACTTGTTCATCTTGGCTTCTGAGGATAGAACAAGGAGCAATGGTCTTAAACTGCAGCAAGGGAGGTTTAGGTTCGATATTAGGAAAAAGTTCCTAACTGTCAGAGTGGTTAAACACTGGAATAAATTGCCCAGGGAGGTTGTGGAATCTCCATCTGTGGAGATATTTAGGAGTAGGTTAGATAAAGGTCTCTCAGGGATGGTCTAGACAGTACTTGGTCCTGCCATGAGGGCAGGGGACTGGACTCGATGACCTCTCGAGGTCCCTTCCAGTCCTAGTATTCTATGATTCTATGATTCTAAGCTGACACAAAATGAAGATAAGATCAGATGCGTCTTCCCTCACTCTAGAATAACATTGCTATTATGATTTCACCACCAAAAGGATACAAGCCTCCTCAATGGTACTAAAGCACCCATCTCCTGTTACCTCCCACATATTTGGGCTTCTAGGCCACCTTGTTACGAGGATGAGGATGAGGCTGATGCTGAGGACTGAAATACTGTTAAAGGCTGGACCTCCGAGGAGTTCATAAAAGCAGTCCATTTGCTCTAATTTGTCTCCTGAAAAACCATTTTGCAAACTCTCTGGTGATGTTCTTTTGGAATACTGTTATTTCATTGGCAACATGCCTGCATCATAGGGCAGCACAGGAGGTACAATTTGTTTCATGTACCAAAAATGCAAGCCATCCCTGCAGCTGCTATCTGGGAGGACTGCCATGAAATAAAATCAATCCAAAGCATTTCAATAACTTTAAACAATAAATTAATGTCACACAATTGTGAAACCTCTGTTTAAATGGACTGTTTCCAATAGTCATCAGGTGTGAACTGGTGTTCACTAACCAATGTAGTAGTTTGCCTCTTTATCTTTACTCTGCTGCTTCCATGCTTTATTATAGCTACTAAAAGGCATTTATTTTTATATTAATGCCAGTTTTAAAAAATCTGTTTTTGTTCATCTTGTAATCTGGAATAATCCTCAATTTCCACTTTCTGTTTCTACAGTGATTTGCCATTAAGAGGGGTCTACTGCATGAATAAGGGGAAATTTTCCTATGATTAACACCAGCAGTCCAGAATGCTCTCGTGTTCAAATGTCCTTATTTACAGAATTATGCCTGGATCAGTCAAAAACCTAAACATATACAACTAAGAACGTCTACTGCCAGTACAGAGGAATGATGCTTTTAAATTAACCCTGTGTCCAAACTAGAGAGGTTAAACAAGTTAATTGTAGAAAACAGTATATATGAATGTAAGTTTGACAGGAATTAGCATCTTTGGGTTGGTCTACTGTAAAACATTCCTAGATTTCATTTTGCATTCTGTCAAGCAATCGGAGAATCTATATAATGTTTAATACTACTTTGGGTGCATAAAGAGAGAAATCTGGAATTGGAGAAAGATATTTTACCTCCATATTTTGCAGACACTGCTGGAGTATTGTGTCCATTTCTCCTGTCTACAATAAGGATGTTAACAAATTGCAGAGGGTATAGAAAAGAGCCATGAGAATGATTAAAGGATTAGAAAGTCTGCTTCATAGTGACAAACTCCCATGAGCTCAGTCTTTTTAGCTTAACAAAGAGGTCAAGGGGTGATTTGTTTATAGTTTAAAAGTGCTTAAGAGGGGAGCAAATATTTAATGATGGGCTCTTCAATATAGCAGAGAAAGGTGTAACTCCGAGTCCATTGGCTGGAAGCTGAAGCTAGACAAATTCAGACTGGACATACAATGTAAATGTTTTAATACGGAGAGAAATTAACCATTGGAACCACTTCCAAAGGTTGTCATTGTGGATTGCCCATCAGTGATAATTTTAAAATCAAGACTGGAAGTTTTTTCTAAAAGAAGTGATCTAGGAATTACAGGCTGAACCTCTCTAAACTGGGAGTTTCTGGTCTGGCAACATCCATGGTCCAGCAGGGCCACAGATGTTCCAGGAACAGAAGACTGGTGGTTGGAAACCCTGTGGAGCCAGCACAGGAAGCATAGAGAGTGGGGAGAAGGAGCTGGGCAGGAGGCCAGTAGCCATGCCAGGCTGGGGGAGCCAGTAGCAGGAGGGCCAGAAATGACCTCCCCAGGTCCAGCAAAATCCCTTATCCAGACCAGTCAGGTCTGGAAGTTTCTGGACAACCTGTAATCATAACCTTCTGCTTTCTGTCTTACTTTGATCATGGGATAGGAAAGGTCTCAGGAAAAAAATAACCTACTAGCTGCAAGTTACTCGATAATGCAATATCATTCAAACCAATGTGAATCTTCACCAATGGATCCTTTGCCATTAACTTCAAAACCATCCAGTCTAAGAGTGATGCCTCATGTCTGACTCCAAAAAGGCAGCACACTGTCCTATTGTTCACCTGTCTCTTGCAGAATGCTCTTTCATTTTTTTCTGACTATTAAAACCCTCACAAGTATGATTTGTTTTCCTTGGACAGTTGGAGAAATTTGTATGGGCAAATTTGTTTCAATTACAGACTGAGACAAGCTACCATTCACAGATGTGTCCTGTACATCCCTCAGTTCCCTTGAACCAGCTGGATCTTCCAGTTATCTTCCAGTTTCCATGAAGATCTGGAAACTTTCAATCAATAGTAGTTATGTGGAATTCCCCCGCCCCCAGTCCTCTTCCCTCTGCTGGCCACAACCTGCTCATTCTCATCTATTACCTACAACGTAGAATGCCACAGTGACCTCTTGCTGCTGGTGGTGATAATTTGCCAGGCCTCCTGTCTGACTTCCTCTTTTTCTCTCCAGTTCTGTAATGGCCTGTTCCTTTCTTCTCTGAATCTAGCTGTCTAGGATCTCCTCATGTTCTCTGATTCTCAGTAACATCTGTTGTGCCTCCAGTCCTTCATTTCTTCTCCAGGCAAAGTCACCAACTTGCACTTCTGGTGGCACATTCATAGTAGATCACCACCCTCTTCCATCGCTAATTAAGGAAAGCCTTTCGCTTTCTCTCCAAACAATCTCTGAAGCTCCCCTTCTATCTGCCTCTGTTTGCAGCTCTCAAGTTTACCTAGCAAGTAAATTTTATATCAAGTCTTCCTGTGCAGTTCAGCTCAACTCCATCCCACCCTTCCGCCCCCATTGGAACGTAGCTGTTTGGACACAACTGCTCAGTTTTTCCCTTCCCTCTCGTGTCCTTTTAGCTGCAGTTTGAACAAAGCTTTCTGTTATATTGAGCAAATGCAATTTAGACAGTTCCTGTTATGTTATATACATATTTATGAATATGTATGTGACTTACAGAATGCATAAGGAAGTGTGAATAAGAAACACCCGATCATAAGGCGGTTCAGCATGTATTGCCTTTTTTGGCTAAAAAATAATTCTGCAAAGTGCTTAAATTAATGTGACACATGGCCAGGTATGGCTTTGTCTTCCCTCAGAAAGATGTAACAGGACATCAAGCCCGGGAACAGAACAGAAGGAGTAGAGCCCTCCCGTTGATCCGAAGGGACCCCAGGGAACTCTTGTTGCCTCATGGCCAAATCTCCAGGGGGGTGTCACCTGGCCAGTTTCAGCCACCTGTGAAATTGAAACTAACTCTCACTGCCTGCAGTCGGCCTTCAAATTGCCAGCATGAATATGATGTGTGCAACTACTGCCATACCATTCAGAATCTGTTATAATTAGCTTCAGTGCTGCTCAAGTTCACCCTTTGTCTAAGATTTTTCCCTTGGCCAGTCCAAGGACAGGTAACATTAACTTGGTACATTGGCCGGGAAACAAAGTGTTAATTTGAACTCGAGCAGTATGTGACAGTGGGTGGGGCAGCAAATGGTTAAAATTGAATTTGAGCAGCATTTGATGCAGGGCAGGTGTCTTTCCTCCGCATTTCCCTCACTTGCTTCCAACCTGTCCCAGCTTACCCTCTCCCCATGTCTTTACCCAGATAGTCCCAGACTTCCCCTCCAACTGTCACACCATTTCTCTACCCACTTCCAGTCCCAGTCTCAGAATCATTATACCATCGACTCCTTTCCCTTTCCCACCCCAATCCAGTATTTATCCTTTGTGCATTCAAATCAGGTGGCTTCCTTTTCCAAGCTGCATGGCAACCAACAAGGTACGGTCATCAAAATCACAGGAAAGGAGGCTCCCTTCTCTCAGTGCCAGTCCCTGACCATACCCCAGTTTAGAGTAATCAACAAATGCAATTGCAATTCCTTCTGAGTGGAACTAGCTCTGCTGTATTGTTTCCCTGGAAATGTGAAAAAGGTCATAGTGCAGAACATGGCCTAGATTTTAATCAGGTTGGAAATCCATAGGAAACAATGTTGGATATTCCAGAGATTTCAAATCTTACATGCGAATCCATGCTGATTCCTTGTGGGCATTTCTGAGCCTGGCAGCATCCCAAGGTTCTTAAGTCACATCTTAAGCCCACCTGCTACCCTCTAGACTGTATATTAAGGGAAAGTACATGGATGTTTAGGCAGCTTGGCATAATCATGTAACAATAGTATTCCTTAATAAGCTCAGAAAAGATACCTAGGATACACGGAAGGTCTTATCTTGAAGATACCAGTCCACACATTAAAAAAAAGATAGGTCAGAACAGGGTGTGTGTGGCGGAGGGATGCGATCAAGCCCACTGACAAGTGGGAGGAGACAAGGGAGCAATTGCTCTGGGGCCCAGTGATTCAGAAGGGCCCATGCACTTGTTACTGCAGCAACAGTGGCGCTCAGAGCCCCAGGTCCTTTAAATCGCTGCCAGAGTACCATGTGGTGCACTCTGACTGGCTCTGAGAGTTGGGGGGAGCATGCTGTGTTGCGAGTAGTTCTGTGGGCTGATTGCTCCTGGCCCCACCTTTTTCCACCCAAAACGTCGCCCCTTCCAGAGGCACAGAGCCAGGCCCCCTTCATGCCTTGCCTAGGAGCCCAGTGAGGCTGTCAGCTCTCCTGCCTGCAGTGAACAATGGCTCCAAGGAAAAGGTAAACAAGACTGAATGGCATGAAAAAAATACAACATAACATGCTCAGCAAGAATTTAACTTCTGCCTTGGTAAAAGTTGTAATCTACAAATCCTTTAGATAAAGCTCAAATACCTATTGTATAAGCTGCTGAAAAAAAATGTCTTGCAGTTTCCGATAAGAACAGAAGAACAGTGTGCCTTACAGATTATAGGACATCAGTAGTTGCTCAGGGCCTGAAGAAAGAATAGGAAGAAGAGCTTGCTTTCTTTACACACATCTCTCAATTGTAATGATGGTAATTAACTACTGGAACAAATTTACCAAGAGTTGTGGTGCAGTCCAATCACTGGTGATTTTTAAATCAAGAGTAGATGAGATAAGATTTAGGTCTTGGGGAAATACTATAAGAATGGCCATTCTGGGTCAGACCAAGGGTCCATCTAGCCCAGTATCCTGTCTTTCAACAATAGCCAATGCCAGGTGACCCAATGAAAAGTAATAGAACAGGTAATCAAGTGATCCATTCCCTGTTTCCCACTCGGTTACTAGACGGACCCCAGCTTCAGTTTAGTGACTGCCTCAGTTTCCTTTCAATCAAATTAGATCTTCAGACATTCTTAGGGAAGGTTCACTGCCATGGGCAAGTCTCTTTCCTGACAAATGTTGTTCTTCAAACATAAAACTTACATAAAATAGCAAACAACGGTTCATTTGACCACCGTGGGCTTCAGCTCCCAGAGTCTTTATGCCATTGCCTCTCTGCATGCTGGAAGGAGGACACATCCTTCCCTTATATTCCACCACAGATGCCCAGTCCCTCAGGCAGCTTCTTCAACTAAGTCCTCTCAGCCCTTTATAGAAAAAACCTGAACCCATCCCACCTTGCTGCAGTGAAGTAGCAGCCCCACACTTACTGGCCATTTTCACTGAAAACGTTTCTTGTGTAAACCTTCAAGAGACCTTATGAATTATTTCTATGTATATAAAAAAAATTTCCTGTGGGACGATGGAGTGACGTAATCACGACACTCTACATAGCCCCACCCTCCCAGTCTCTGCAGAGTCAGAAGGGAAAGTGGCGACCATGGCTTGAGGTTCCCCCCACTCCACCTCAGGGGTGCCCTGGGTTCCCTGCTAGCCCCGTGCTTCCTCTGCAGGAGGGTCAGGGGGTGGCAGGTACAGCTGTCACCCTGGTTCTAGGCATCTACACGCGCTCCCTGAGCGCCAGCTCCCTCCTCTCCCTGGCTGATCAGACACCCTGTCCCCAGCCCACTCCTGCACCCTCCCTTCTGGACAGACACCCTGCCTGCAGCCCACTCCTACCTCCTCACCCAAACCATACACCCTGCCCTAAGCCCACTGTTGCCCCCTCCTCCCTGGCCAGACACCCTGCTCCCAGCCTGCTCCTGCACTCTCTCCCCAGCCAGACACCTTGCCCAGTCAGGGGCCAGCTCCTATGTGGCCTCAGCCTCCTGTCCCCGACCCCAATCCTGAGGCAGGCCCTGTGGTCTAGCCCCCATCTGGCCGCATGAAGGGCTGGTGGCAGCCTCCTTTATGCTGTGCCATGGGTAGGACGGGAGGCTGTTGTGGACAGATGAAGGGTTGGTGAGCATTGCAAGCAGGGGGCACAGCCTCCTAGTTTTTTACAAGTACAACTCCAGCTATCACTCTTCACACTGGGTATTCACTCAGAGAAAAGAGTGCTATGTTTTCTTTAAGGATGTTCAACTTAGATTAATCAACTAATTGAATAGTCGATGCAATTTGCATTGACTATTCGATTAGTCGATAAGGACACTTCCACATTTGAAATGTAGCAAGAGCACTGCTGATTCTTGCTACATTTCAAAGGCAGAAATGCCACAGGGAGCATGGGACCAGCGGGGGACACAAGCAGTGTCCCGCTGGCCCCACAGTCCCTGCTTTTGAAATGTACAAGAGTCCCTGCTCTTGCTACATTTCAAGGAGGAAGCGTGCTTTTAAGCCAACACCCCCAGCACTGGCTCCTGCTCCCTCCCCTTGCAGCCTCTCTCTGATAGAGGCAGCAAGTGGGGGGGGCGGAGCAACTAGTTGAGTCACTAGTTGACTGACAAGTATATGCATATCAGATAGTCGAGTAGTCAACTAGTCACTTATATCTTTAGTTTTCTTGTTCCTTTCATTGGTGGTCCACACTGATTAGTTGCATGTCTTTGAGTCTGATCACAGAATCCATAACTAGGCAAATTCCCAGTCATTCATCACTTCTCCACACACAATACACTTGTAATTTGAGGTTGTTTATCTGGACTAGTCAACGGTTTGGGTTCTGCATTGGAGCCAAACCTAGAAAAACCAGTATTTCTTGGCACTGTTTCAGCTATTAATTATATATGCCTAACAGTTCGGCAAAATTAACAATCTATCACTCTATGCCCTCTCCTGTAAGCTCTGAGCAATACTGAATCCAAAGTGTAAAATTCCCTTCATCCTTCAAATAGCTCTTTAAATCCCATTTATTTCATTTGGCCTTCCCATGGCGACTCCCTTCCAACATTTCCTGCTTTTGTTTGGATCTCCACCTTTCATCCTGTATGTTGTTTTTGCGTATTTAGGTGTGAGTGTGATGTATATTTATTTTTGCACATATGTATAAACTCAAACTCAGATACCCTTTCTCACAATACGATTTCCTGCAAAAAAATAATAACTTTTTTCTTCTAAATGCCATGTCTAGGTCTAAGAAAGAAGTGTATTAAGGACAAACCAAATGGCAATTCAGTAAGCATCGTAACTTTATTGACTTTTGTCATGTAGTGATATCTACTAAGAAAAGATACAGTAGAAAAGCTAGTGACAGAAATGTCATGTACAGTGGAGTCTACCTGATTTGACATACTGATGTAAAAACGAACATTATTGATCAATTTTTTTGGAAAAAAAAAACAGTTTTCCAGAGTCTAGATTAGAATCTGAAAATGCTATTAACCTTCATGCAATGGAAACAGAGTCATGTTGCCTTTGATGAAACAGCTGAAATGAAATTCAGGTTATGCGCCAATCAACTCTCAGAAATTAGTTCACTGTGTCATTTCCAGCAACAAGCAAGTTCTGTTTGGAACATCCTGTGACTGGATTTGATGTTCCTGGAAACTCTAAAATGCCAATGGGTGAATGCATATCTCTGTCAGATTTTTAAACCGGTCTCCATTTTTGTCTTCGCCCTTTTTTGGGTGGGGGAGCAGAAGGAGGAAAGAACAGCTGTGAGATATAAAAATAACTTATGTCCACATTTTATATTGGAATATCTTTTCTCTAATAAATGAAGGAGCCCCAAGTATTCCTATGAGGAATGTGAACTTTTGTATCAACTGTGATAAATAAAGGGCCAGATTAGAAACATGCAAGAAAAAAAATTGGAATGTAGCCAGGGATGAAGTCTCAAGGGGACTACGCATACAAGCCATTCAATCAGAGGCAGAACTTAGCATTTTTAGGAGAATCTATGAAATAACAGATATTTTGTCTACTGTTTAAAGGTTAAAGTTAGACATCTAAACATTGGCATACTTTTCCAAGTTGTTTAGTTCCTCATTGTTTCTGAAAGTCAGGCTATTTTAGAATAAACTCAAAAAACAACAAATAGTCTGGTAGCATTTTAGACTAATGAAACATGTAGATGGTATCGTGAGCTTTTGTGGGCACAGCCCACTTCTTCAGATGACCAGAGTGTTGGATGTCCAGACTAAAATAAATAGGGAAGAA
The DNA here is from genome assembly GCF_049634645.1 of Pelodiscus sinensis. Lineage (NCBI taxonomy): Eukaryota > Metazoa > Chordata > Testudines > Trionychidae > Pelodiscus > Pelodiscus sinensis. Next base: position 69,002,735 of record NC_134713.1, on the reverse strand, counting down.
GAGGAGGGAGAAGGAAAAAAGGGGATGTGAGGGGGGGGAAACGAGAAGAGGTAGTGGGTATATATCAAGGGGAAAGCCGAACTGGAATGTAACAGGAAAAACAAATAGTCTATTGACTGGATAGTCAAAAAAGGCAGATTTTAGGTAGCTTCCAGCACCCAGTTGGAAAATGTTGTTTCATGATCAGCTAGCAAAGCCTGGGGCTGATCTAAGGACTTTGGAGACAGTTAATGAGAAGATTCTTTGAGATAACCCCCAAACTTAACTGACTTATAAAGCATGTGTGTGATAGATGAATTCTTAGGTCACCCACCAGCTCCTGCTATTTAAGTGGATCCCAGTCACTTCTTCAAACCACTAACGTACGTTACTCAGATTAGAAAGGGAGCTGTGAAGGGGCTCCCCCCTTTGTGGTCAAGGCCTTGTTTGCAACTTTTCTACCTGGCTGTTCTCTGGGAGTGGAGGTGTCCCAGAAGGCTTTCTGGTCAGTTGCCTGGGATCAGGCTTCTTCTTACCCCCTTGTCATGGCTGCTGGGATTTGCGGGGGGAGGACAAAGCCCACCCACTCCTCTGGGTTGCAGCCCAGGGACCATGTAAGTAGCAGTTACCTGCTATGTGTCCTTACTGTGCACTGCTAACTCACTCCAAGCGACTTCCCCAAGATGCTGCTCTGTCCAGCCTTCACTATCTGGGCTCTGAGGTCAGGTTCTCAACATACCCTGTCCAGGATTCTGCAAGGTGTCATAGTCTGTTATGGCCCGTCTTCATATGTGGGTTTCCATATCCGAAGTCCCGCGCACACTTGGAGCTGTCCAAGGTGTTGCTGTCCTCCTGGTTAGTTACTAGATCTGACTGGGTCAAGCTCCAGTGAGGAACTGCCAAGTTCTAGCCCAGAATCTTCTTTTACATCAGCCTGACGGGCTCTGATTGGCTGCAGCGGAACTCTGTTCTGCTTGGATGACACGTTTTCTGCTCTTCTCCCTGGGCAGGGTGCAGCAAGGCCTCCAGCAAGAGGTGTTGGGCCTAGTCCATGCCATCACAGGATTTTAACTGTAACTACACTACACATTCCTGACACTACAAACAAATGTTATTACATGAATCTACTCTTACATTAGGATCCTAGAAAGCAGGCCTCAATGTTGCCTACTGACATATTATTAAAGTGAAACAAGAAAGTCAAAACTATTCACTTTGATATTCTCACTGAAAATTGGTCAAAACCAGTATATTCCCTTGCAACATTTCAATGTCAGTGAAACTGCACTTTTCACATAAAAATGTTCTGCTTTAGACTAGTTCTAGTTATGCCTTGAAGACACACCACCTGTATTGGAGGAGCCTAAGCAGAACTTGAGAAGAGTTTGCCTACTATGTCACTCTGCAAACGAATGCAGCAAACACTCCTGTCTCAGACCAGCCAGGTCTGCAGATGGAATTGCGCTGGAACTATTGGGTGTGTGCTAAAGTCTACACTATTTGACATACTGATTTTAAAAATTAGCCAGTAGTGGCAGTAGTATGGAGCAGTCTTTATATTCACTTGACCAACTGGGGCCAAATCAATCACAGGGATGAAAAAAGTTCCTTGTGGCTTTGTTCTGTTAGGAATCTGCACATAAAACCAGACTGTTTTCATCTTCTCTGTTGTAAATAACTTCTGTGCATTTGCACACTTTTCTTTAAATCGTGGTACTTTTCATTTGCCCTGAAGTAAATTCAGTGTCTTTAACATAGAAATTCCAGGAATAGCTTCTGGCCCCGACAATCTGACTATTCTGTTCTTCCCATTCTATGTTCAGTCTTCAGCAGGTAGCATTTTTTTAAAAAAAAAGCCAAATAGTTAAAAGCTGTATGTGAAAGGGATTGTTCTTTAATCCTTAACTTCAGATACTCTGGGTCTTTAAAAGCCCAGTCTCATGGCTTACCAACTCCCTGCCAGCCAATCCTTGATGTTATATAGTAGTCTCTCAAAAATCTGACAGCATGGCTCTCCAGAATTCTGACCTTCTTCCCTATCTCTGTTATCCAGCAGTTTTAGCTCCACTCCCCGTGGTGGGTCTTTGGGTCTTTTCCTTGCCAAGCTACTGCCAAAGACACTCCTGAAGGTAGTCCACAGATGGCTGGCACTGGCAGCCATGTCCCTTAGCCTGAGCTGTAGTTTTTAATCCCAGCTATTAATCCTTTTGTGGTCCCTGTTGTGTGGTGTTTCAACATCCCATCACACCGTTTGGGAAAAAAAAAAACACACCTTGTTGGAGTTGAGACTTCTGTAATAAGTTTGTGTCACCCACTTCTGAAAGTCACCACAAAATTCAAGCTAATATTTTCTCTTCTGCAAGGAAACTTTCCTGCTCATTTCTATGTAATATCTCTCTGTAAGTGAACTAGTAATTCTTTAGTAATAGAGTCTAGTACTCTTAATTCTTTATTTCACATGTCTAATAGCTGGGGTGTTTTTTTTTTAAAGGAGAGAATTCTGGACTGATGACACAAATAATACTGAAGACTGTTTTCACAGAACTAATAGTATGCTATGGGTAGTCTAATAAAACTGATAGACTTTCAGCTTGAATCTCACAATACTGCCTTACATGCTGCTTTCCAATGAATGTAGTGTATAAAGAATTTAAAACAGAAGCATATCTTAGAGGCAAAGAGGAGGATAATCACAGTTGTACACTACCTTTCAAGAGGATCTCATTATTTTGTGATTTAATCTCTGCCTGCAATTTGTGTGCGTGCGTACTATAATCACATTTAACCTTGAGGAAATCCTGTATGTAATACAGGTTTTCAGCAGGAAGTCCTTACACTACTAAATGTCAGTACTATGTCTGACTTTATACGTGCTGTGATGGCAACAATGGCTCATACAATTACTTGTTTGCTTTTAACTGAGTGTTTGTGAAGGATTTCTTATACCAGATATCAGTTGTTATCTTGTTGTTAATATTCTTCATCTTTATGTCAGTGCAGGTCATAGAGAGGGCAAATCATATAGAAAATATTTGTGGTCATGAATAAAAAGAGTTTGAAAACACCATTATCCCTCATTCATTGTTTCATCTGCAACTTTGCCTTTCACATCCTGACCTCCCCTGCATAAAGGCACCTGAGGAGAACATAAGTATAGCAACAACCAGGTTTCTCAATAATTCCTGCTTGTCAGTTATTTCTTCAGCATTAGCAACATTCCAGGACAACTCAAGGTCAACTGTATCTTATGCTCAGGGATACAGCCCTTGTTATCAGCAGAAGTGGGCAAAGCCAATGAAAGCTTCAGCCAGCCTCCAGCTGAGTAGTTGGTACTGGCACAGCTATGTACCAATGACTAAGGAAAGCAAAGCCACAGAGTATATTCTGGCATTGTAACCTGGCAATCAAACTGACTCTGAGCATCACTGTGCTAGTATTTTTCTTCTCTCATACATAATCGGCTCTATGTGTTTTGCTTCATAGAGCCCAGACAGATTTCTCAGCATGGCTCTCCCTTTAAACCCTTCTTTCTTACCTGACCTTTATAGTATTACACAGGGATGTTTACAAAAGGACAACCTATCCTTTATGCTTTTTTCCAGTGCATTAAAAGATCCAAAATGGCACAAGGCATAGCAACAATTTTCTGCTGTATGTCCTTGCAAACTTATTTTGTACCCCAGTGAAACTGAGAGAGTCTTAAAACAAAAATAGATTAATAGTAATATTATTGTGTTTACTCCAGGGCACATATGCCATCTTTGTTTCTCAAAAAGACATTTTTGTGGCCAACATAAGAAAAGCCATCTTCATATTTTATTTACAACATATCTCTCACCAATAAGCCACATAGTAAAAGAGAAGGTGAATTTTCTCTAGTCTTTTGTGGATGGTGCTGTTATTCATGTGTTTTTTATTAGTTTGTTTGCTGTTGTTTTTAACCGATCCTCCCTTAGGTAGCCAATGCTACAGAGCACTTGGCAGAACAGTGACGGTCCTTATGCACTAATAGTTTCATCCCTGGTGGAACTGGAATTATTTCCCCTCATTTTGCCATGTAAAGCTCCATATTATGACTCTTGTCCCATTGCCAAAGCATTCCTTAACGTCAGCAAAAGAGACTGTGATGGTCGCAGTTCTTGGGGCATTAGAAGTAGCAGCTCAAATAGCCCTAAGAATTGTTTCAATCTTGTGAGAGCAGTGGACTCTACCAAGGCAATTCTTGCAAGTATACCGACCCATCGTTATTCATAAAAACTGATGGATGCAGACTCTGTTGCTAAATGTCATGTGAAGTGCTGATTGAGGACTCTAAACGTCTATACTGAAAAAGTTTTCTGGTGCTTTAAAACTAAAGAATTCTTTGTGACAAATTTCTTTATAAGGAAGCATCAACTTTTAATTTACAGCACTTGACAGTATTAAACACTGCTTTTCTGAATCACCAAGTTTTGCAGAAATGATTTACCTGATGAGTTCATATTCATTAAAGAGTTATAGCTTCAGGTCACTCTGAGGTTTCAGGTTTAGAATTATGATGAGTCTTAATCAATAGTTTGGACTCTAATCAAGGGGTTTTGAGATAAGTCTTGTCATTGTAATAATTCATTCTCCAATTAACAGTCAGATCCACTCACATCTCCCAGTTCCTTCAATGCATATTCAAATAGGACATTTTGATAGGGGAGAATTCAAATGTCAATTTGCCTCAATAATCTGATCATGTAACCAATTAGTGTATGAAACACATCTATTATATTTTTATCCTATATTTTCAACTAGTTCATTTACTAGTAAAGTAACTATTTAACCAATGGTATCCCATTACCCAACGTTATTTGATCATGTAACCAAAAATCTTACTTCAATGTGCAAGGGAGCAAGGATAAGCATGGTGTGGAGAGAGAAAGAAAAAGATAAGAAGGGAAAAAATAATGAGACAACATTTACCTCTGAATGTTCTGATTTTTTTGGAGTTTAACACTTTTGGCTTCTGACCTATGTACATGATAGGGAAATGTATGTACTTTGAATGTATGTTTACATGTATTGTTTGAATGTATTGTTTCTCTTTTTCCCAATCTCTGTATGTCATCCTCTCACTAGTCAGTTCCAGGTTCCAGTTTATCAAAACATGTGAACTCATGCCTGAATATATGAATATGAGTACTCCCATTGAATTTAGTGGGATTATTCACATGCTTAAAGTTAAGCACATGGTTTAATGCTTTGTTACCCTCTTTTGAGAATATAGGATCGTTTCTCAAAAAAAGTTATCTTCATATATGTTTGTACAATTACTAGCACAAGGGGCTCTAACTTTGACTGAAATATCTGTTCCTGGTATGTCAATACTAATTAGTACTAATAATGGATTTGTTAGTGTGTTAGTTATACCTAATGCATTTTTAATCATTTATTTTAAATTAGAATATTCCTTTTTAAAAATCAGATACGATATACACAGCCAATTGCTTCTTTTCCATAGCTTAAAAAAAGGAAAAAATAATCAAATTACTAAAATTTTCAGTGAAACATGTTGGCAGTGGGCCTTTGAAATAGTAAGCATAATGTACTGTATTTCTAAGCGGAGTTGCAGCATGTGAGGATTTCCTTGATACTTTTAAAGTAAAAAGGATGACAAACGTTAGCATGTTTGACAAGGTAATTTCTATCCACAATCTCTTGGTTTCTTTGCATTGCCTTTGTTATTGTTGTTTTTAAGTACATACAGTTGTCCATAAATGTATGGAAGTTTTAATTCTCTCTCAACTGTTTAGTCAAGATTACAGTTTTAATTGCAGTTCACTTGAAACCTTCATCTCTATATTGGTAACACTCACACCATTATCATACAGTTAGGTTATGAGGCCAAACGTATATAAATCAACACTGAACATATAACAATGCTCTCACTAGGTCATCTGTCAGTCACCATCAAGGAAGCCAACATTGAGTTGGTTACTCATACTTTTATTCGTGATCGATGATTTAAACACATTGCACTTAAAATATTCAGTTCTAAATGTTTAGAACTCCTATGTGAGTCACTTGAATGTGAAGTAAGAGACATGATTGCATTGTTGGAGCTGAGCCACTACTAGGAAGAATGACTAGCCTGGAGTTGTGGCTTTCATTATTTAAATAAAAACCTGAGATTATTTTGGGGGAGTGGGAGGGAAAAAGAGAGAAGGGGACTGAAACTCGGGATAGAGCTGAACAACAGGTTTCCAAAATAAGCTCTAAAATATTAGATACATATTTTACATATCAGCACCAAATTGTATTTTCAGAATAGTTAAAAATAAATGTATTTAGTAGTAGTAGTAGTAGTAAGAAGCGGTTTAAAATTACTTCCCTTTTATATATATTTTTAAAGGATTATTAGACTTGCAGGACTCATTCCTTAGCTACAGCTAAGCTCTGCTCAGTAATCCTCAATTGAGATGGCGAAAGGGAGAGAGGAGAAGCAAAACACAACTCTAACTTACCGGTGCAAATAAAGACTGTTCCAAGTTGCCCTGCCTACAACATCCCCCAGAGGGCTGCTCTAGCCATGTCACCTCCCTACTAGCCATAACAGCAATGCAGCATAAAAGCAGGAGCTAAGGCAGTTCTAAGCCAATGAGGAATTCCTCCACACCCTGAGAAAATGTTCACCTGGGTGGTTAAGCCACCTTTACAGGCCATTTGTGCTGCCAGAATACAAGGTCACATTCAATCTTCTTCTTTTCTCAGCCTGCTCTAAAAAAACCGCTGAGTTGTGATACTTTATTTTTTAGGTCCACAGAACTCTAGTCCAGTATTTCTCAACCAGTAGTACAAGTACCCTTAGGGGGGAATTTTTGTTTTAAGTTTTACAGTACTTTATTATTTTGGTACTTTTTACACCCTAAAATTTCACCACCTGCCCAGCTACAATTACGTTATTTAAACAAATGTGTTGCAATGGTAGAAAAAAAATTGTGTGTCTGAAAACTGTAGGTACTGGGGGCACTTAAAAAATAAAGTAAGGGGTGCTTTATAAAATAAAAAGGTTGAGAAACACTGCTCTAGACTAAAAGCCAGATATAAAAATCTAAGCTGTCTTGATTTAGAGGACAAGAAGCCAACAATGAATGCTCTCTCTATAATACACCCAGATCATAGCACCAAATCTAACTAGCCAAAAAAGTGATCACTTCATTGCCTTGGCTGGTTCCCCAACACAAGCCACTATCTATGCTTACAATGGCCAGAGCTTGTCCATTAATCATGTAATATGATTACTTACAATACATCTACTATGCATTTGAGAGAGTTTGTCTGTGAGCAAGCAAGTCTATCTGTCCATTTATTCAGAAACTCCTGCTAAATCATATGGGACTCCCGGCAGGCCAGGAGTGGGTCTGTCCAGAGCACTCCACTTCCCTACCGCTCCTGCTGCCGTGGGGAGTGCAGGGGGAGTGCCACTACACAGTGCCAGCCCTCCCGCTGCTGATTCCCAAAGCCACATGCTCAGGAAATGGGCTGCCATGGGAGTAGGAAGGGATAGGGTTTGGGGCCTATTACCCCCAGAAGTCCCAGGCCAGATTGCACAATTGTTCCAGCTGGGATTAGCCCATGAGCCAGAAGTTTGAGACCTCTGTCCTAAACAATAAGAGCTAGGACCACCAAACTTGATATTCAGCTTCCTCTTACCATAACTTAAGAAAGGTAAGGGCTTGATTGTGCAGGGGGATCTGAAGCTCCTCCCCCTCCCGATTCATACAGGGATACATAAAAAGAACTCCTAAACGGTAAGAGCTAAGGCCACCAAATTTTGTATGCAGCTCCTCTTATCACAACTTAATGCAAGGTCAGGATTTGGCTGTGTGTATGTGTGTGGGGGGGGAGGGGCTGACACTCCTCCCTCCTTCTCCCCCCCCCCCCCGCCCCGCACGTGTACTGTGATGCATAAAGCCATACACAAGAGACAGAATCACCACGTTGGTGAAAGGAGCTGGCTGGGAGCACTCCCACACCTCATCCTGGCCTGCCCCATACCTGAGCTTCCCTCCCCACAGGTACCCTTTAGGCAAACGGACTACAGCTCCTCCCCTATTCATACAGGAACATTGCTGAATATTCCCTTTTGTCAGGGAGAGAGGAGAAAGTACACAGTTGCATGGGGCAGACAAACCCTGGACCTGACCCAGCTGGGGGACACGCACCTCTTCCCCTGCTGTGCCCCCTGGAGCTGCATAGGCCATGGAGAACTGCTTCTCACCTGGCCCCAAGCAGCTGAGGTAAGAGAGGGATAGGGAAGTTCTCTCTACCTGGGGCAGCCCGCATACTAAACCTCTCATCACCACCCTACCCCACAGCAATGATTTAAATGAAGAAAAACAAAAATTGAGTTAAGGACTCAAGCAATGCCAGGTAAATCTTCTAGTATGTTATAACACATTAAGTATGGAAAGCATCTTCTATAGATGAATGATCAGCAGAGATAAGCTAATGAGTAAAATGTGATAAAGGAACATTAACGTTGGCTGAACATATAGATATTTTTTAATAGTTTGTCTTTTCCACCCCCTTTTTCTCTTTCCTAATCATCAATATGTAATCATAAAGATCTCTCAGTTCTATAATTTACAAAACACCCTGGCCTGTCAGATCACGGTTAATCTTCCAGAATATGTAGAAGAGTCTTCTTTTTTTTTCTGGGTACTGGGGGAGAAGCTAAGATGTGGGACCTTGGATATAACAGAGGAAATGAACATAACTGATTGGTAGGCAATTATTAGGGCAGTCTACCATATTACATTGAAATTACTAATTGTATTTAATTCTTATGTATTTTGATTTTTGTGAAAAACCTCAGAGCATTAGATGGGTTTTTACTGTTAAGTTATGAAAAGAAAAGGTTCTTGGTGTCTCCAATGTCAATTTTAGTGCTTATGTGTCTATCGAGCTTTTCTGGAGAATTAATGCTTGCTATATTAACCAAATAGACAATAGAAATTGTTCCATTCATTTTGAAGTACATTTTATTCAAAATGCCCTTGAAAGCATTTATACACATCTTGAGTGTTCCTTCCTGTGTACTCTTTAATCCTTGCCAATGAAATTAGTCTCTATTGATTTCCTAATTCCCTAACAAAACTGTCAAAATAGAAGAGATAAATGAAAATGCCATTGACCTCAATTCTGTACAGTCTCTGCTCCTTTTTATGTGTATGGCAGCTTTATGATATTTTTTTAACATTATAGGTATCAGTCTGTCCAAAGCAAAATCTGAGAGTATATCCGTGTTTTTCTTTCTTATGGTGAATGATGATTTTTCTAGTCTGTTTCCTTGGTAGGCGAATAGCAAAGAACCAGATTGTACCCAATAGATCAGCCCACTAAAAGGATATTTCATGTGTGAATTTTCCCCCTTTTAACATGGAACAGGATACAATCATAGAATACTAGAACAGAAAGGGACCTCAAGAGGTCATCCTGCCCTCACTGCAGGACTAAGCACCATCCAGATCATCCCTGCTAGAAGTCTATCTAACCTGCTCTTAAAATATCTCCGATAAGGTAGATTCCACAGCCTGCCTAGACAATTTATTCTAGTTTAATCACATTTTAATCACCCTGACACTTAGGAAGTTTCCTAACATCCAACCTAAATCTCTCTTGCTGAAGTTTAAGCCTACTGTTTCTTGTCCTATCATCAGAAGACAAGAACAATTTTTCTCCCTCCTCCTTGTAACACTCTTTTAGGTACTTGAAAACTGTTGTGTCCCTTCCAAGTCTTTTCTTTTCCAAACTAAACAAACCGGAGAAGGTCCAGAAAAGAGCAACAAAAATGATTAAAGATCTAGAAAATATGACTTAGGAGGGAAGACTAAAAGAACTGGTCACAGGTCTTGCTTTTCTTGCAGCTTCCCCAGGGATTCTAGCTCAATAAGAGCCACTAAAATGTTAATAGCTATATTCTTTTTTTATTTTATTTTTATTTTTTTTTTTATTTTTTTTACAAAAAAAAATCACCAGAAACTAGGAGAGGAGTCCAGGCAACATATAGACTCATGGCCTTGCCAATTCCTACTTGTGGAACCTGCACTTGATGAAGAGATCTGATCCTGAGAGGTTTAGTCTTCCCTCATAAATCATATTTTCTAGATCTTTAATCATTTTTGTTGCTCTTCTCTGGACCTTCTTCAGCTTCTCCACATCTTTCTTGAAATATGATGCCCAGAACTGGACACAATACTCTAACTGAGGCCTAATCAGCGCAGAGTAGAGCAGAAGAATGACTTCTTGTGTCTTGCTTGCAACACTCCTATTAATGCATTCCAGAATCGTGTTTGCTTTTTTTGCAACAGTGTCACACTATTGATTCATATTTAGCTTGTGGTCCACTATGGCCCCTAGATCTCTTTCTTCAGTACCCCTTCCTAGACAGTTGCTTCCCATTCTGTATGTAGGTGTAGGAGCCAACCTCTCAGGATCAGATCTCTTCATCAACTGCAGGTTCCACAAGTAGAAACTGGCAAGGCCAAGAGTCTATATGTTGCCTGGCCCCCTCTCCCAGTTCCTGGTGATTTTTTGTTTAAAAAAAAAAAAAAAAAAAAAAAAAAAAAAAGAATATAGCTATTAACACTTTAGTGGCTCTGATTGAGCTAGAATCCCTGGAGAAGCTACAAGAAAAGCAAGACCTGAGACTGGATTCATATGCTATCAATTCCCTTTCCCAAAGAAAAAAACTTGAGGAAAATTCTGCTACAGAACTTCACAAAGAATTCCTCTCCCCGGCTCCTGCCTGCAGGATCTTCCATTGGAAGGCATCTGATCCAGTCCCTAGGCATACTGTTTGATAGTGCATTATAGCATGCAGTTTTATGTTAGTCATTTATTTTTGACATTTTGTGTATATGTTCATTTTAGGATAGTAGAGAGTGTTTGCAATTAATATGATTTAACTTCATTTTGGAATATTTCTTATTGTTCTGTAAATAGCACCACATTCCCAGTGGTGCTTTTCTTCCCGATTATATTAGCAAAAGGAACAGGATTCTCACTTGTAGATTGGCTTTCTGATTTCCTTTTAATTAAGATAATTCTCCATTAATCAGGAAACCCATGAAATGACACCGGATTTTACTTGCAGGTCATACACCCTATTAAAAATCTGAGGAGATGAAGTTTCATTGAAAAAAAATGTTTAAATGACTTCATAGTTTTTAGAATTATTAATTCATGACACATATAGCTTACAGTGCCAACCTTAAAACTTCCTGTCATTAGAGAATATAAAGAGAGAGAGATAACAGCATTAAATGTACAATACCGTTGTATTAAAAATCGTACATACTTTCCTTGGAAATTGTTTTTGGTTTTGGTTACCACATCTAAAAATGACAAAACTAAACCAAAAGAGCTGAAAGAAGAGCAATAAAAATGATTGGAGAGAAGAGGAGACTGCCAGGTAACAAGAGATGAAAAAGTACTAGCACTATGTAGCATGAAATTCTGCAGAATAAAAGCAATGAATGTGAATATGAGCCAGTCAGACATTAAATGAAAAGGACTAGAAACAAAGTGAAATTCACTTGACAGTTTTCTCATTCAAGGTAAGTGAAATTCAAAAGTGAATTAAGTGTAGACGATGAAAAATATATTACATTTTAACTTCTTTCAACTTAATTAAATAGGGACTAATACTTTAAATTAATGGTTCTTTTCTTGGATACACTGAAGAACATAACAGAGTCTTGCACTGTTGTTAATTTTTGTCCAAAATAACCATATTCTTACCATATCCTTACTTCTACCCCAAGCAGTTCATCAAAGAGATGGGACATGATACTTTGGTATAGCTCAGATGCTGAGGCAATCCCAAAGAGTAAGTTTCTTAAAAATACATCTCCCAATGTAAATTGCCATTTAGCTTGCTTCCAAAACTGAAAACGCAATTGCATCTTGAAGTCCAGATATGACCTCCTCATACAATAGCACTGCTGTATTATGGCCTTATTAAAGTCTTTTGGATCGATGCAAAGTCTTAACTTATTTGGTTTTATTATAGTCACCATACTGTTAAAGTCAGCTGGCATCTAAATTTGCATAATGACATTAAATTTTATCATGTAGTCAAGTTCTGCTTTCACTTCATTTCTTAGTGCTAACAGGACTTTAGGCATATGTATTTTTGTGCCATGCAGATATTTACATTAATGTGATGTATTACATAGTCCATTCCATTAAACACCTGCACTCCATTCAGTAGGCAAATTATACACCTGTTGGATCAACTATAGTTGCAGACTGCCCTTCAAACCATACACACCGAATTTTCTGTTCCATAATTTCAAACTCCAATTTGTAGAATCTGGCCTTGTACCCATATATCAGTGTGGCTTTGCCTTACGGGTTCATTTGGGACTTGATATATGAGGCAAAATTAGTTTTTCAATTTTAACAAAAGGCAGGCACTGTTCTCTTCAATATGCCTGCTATGATTATGTTGCATTCAGTTTCAGTACCCAAAATTCAGTTTGTTTATTTAGCTCTCGGTTTTTTTTTTAAGTCTCTCGCCTTGTATGTCACCCACTGTAATCAAAACATCCCATCAAACTGGCCTTAACACTTTCCAGTACCTTATGCCACTGCTTTAGACATCGATTATCAGGATTCAATGAAGAAGAAAAGGTGAGCCAAAGAAAGATACATTGGCACAAATGCAGGCTCATCAGCAAAGCCCCAATACTGATAAGTAGGAGAAACCTATACACAAGAGCCTAAGAGAATCTTCTGAACAAAAGTAAATACAGCAAAGCATGCAACTGTGACAAGGTTTAAAATGGAGAAGCCAGGAAAGACAAAGTATCCACACAAATGAAAAGCCAGTGATGGCACTAAACTTCCTAACAACAAGAGAAGAGAGACACCTAATGGTTAAAGAAAAATGAGTTTAACATGTAGTAGCAAGAGGGCCCATGTAGTATGAAGAAACATTAGCATGTATCACAGGCCTGAGGCCTAGGCAAAAGCAGTCAAGACTTTACTAATATAAAGCAAAGTTGAGCTGTGAGTAAGAGGCAGGCCCTACTCACAGAATCTGGCAAGAATGGGGCTAATACTGCAGAAACATTCCTAAACAGGTATTAGGCACAAGTCATGTGAATACATTCCAGAACACCCTGACACTAGAATATTCTCCATAGAGAACAAAAACATAATGATCCATTATAAGGATAAGGCCAGGATGACAGGATGATGGATAGGATGTTTTGATCAAACTATGTATAAAGTAATGGGTGGCACAAAGCTACACCAGAGGGTGGCACTTTGATTCCTCAGGAGTGATGCGTAATTTGTTTGTATCTGTGTATAAAGATATATCAGAGGAGCGCTCTTTGTCTGGCCTAGGGAACAATAGAAAGTCCCACCACTGACTGATCTGGTCCATTGCCAAGGGGCACATATACGTACAGGTGCAGTAGAGTCTGCTGGCAGCAATTATTGTGCTTCATTTGGCAATAAATCTGGGTGGGTGGCTTTGTCCCTCATCTGATTTTGTGGTCATTGGTCTGTTCACTAAAGGTCTGCCAGCAGTCTGCACAGAACTGGGGACACACACACACACACACACACACACACACACACACGCACACCAATCCGTATCTGACAGAACACCACACTGGTGATGTCTGTTAACACAACACGCCTTGAATAACTAAAAGGACCGCTTTAATATTATAAGCCAGGAGTTCTCCAACTTTGTCACCTTTATAGGGTATGTTTAGATTGCAGCTAGAAGCATGCCTCCCAGCCTAACTAAACAGATCAATGCTAGCTCAGCTTGAACTAATGCACTGAAAATAGTTGTACTGACATTGCTGTGGTAGCTGCCTAGACTAGCCACCATCTTGGAACCACCCAGCTGGCTGGGTCCAAGTTGAAGAAGCTAATCCAAACCACCATCTGTGCCACCATGTTCATACTGCTAATTTTAGCACACTAGTTCCAGTCAACATAGCGCAAGCCTGTCTATCCATACTGAAGCGTTTGTGCTCAGCTGCAGCACCTAAATACCCTCCAGACTTTAAAGCTAGAAGGATCCATTATATCACTGGGTATGTCTAAACTACATGGCTCCCTCGACGGAGCCATGTAGATTTGTTTGTTCGGCAAAGGGAAATGAAGCCGCGATTTAAATAATCGTGGCTTCATTTAAATTTAAATGGCTGCCCCGCTCTGCCGATCAGCTGTTTGTCAGCAGATTGACGCTCCCCAGCCGACATGAAAGTCCTTTATCGACCTCATCCTATGAGGCATAACGGGGAGGTCGATAAAGGGCTTTCAGGTCAGCGCGGGAGTGTCCAGACTAGAGCGCTGAGCCGACAAACAGCTTATCAGCTGTTTGTTGGCTCAGCGCGGCAGCCATTTAAATTTAAATGAAGCCGTGATTATTTAAATAGTGGCTTCATTTCCCTTTGCTGATCAGCCTAATCTACATTGCTCCATCTATGGAGCCATGTAGTTTAGACACACCCACTATGTCTGCACTACAGAGTTTTGTCAGAAAAATGTCCGTTTTTCTCACAAAACCTGAGTTACGTCCATCCTGCAGTTGCATTCTTCTGAAAAGAAATGGAAAGAACAGAAGGGTTTTTCCAGTCTTGGTAAACCTCTCTCTATGACAAAGAAGCCTTTTTCCAAAAGGTCTCTTTCGGAAAAAGGTGTATGTGGATGGGGAGGAGGGTTGTTTTTTCAAAAGAAGTTTTTGCCAGGAAATAACACAAGTGCTCTGGTGGACACTCTGTCCAAATTAATCAGGACTCTATAGATCCTGTCTCCTGGCCCCTCTTAAAGCTGCAGGCACCTGGACAAGCCTTGTGGCAGGACACCAGCCTGAGAGCAGCACCACAGCACGTGGCTCTCCCTGCCACAGGCCTTGCCACTCATGGCCCAGCCTCAAGCCTCCCGCGACCCCCCTGGCCCTCACAGGGAGCAGACCTAGGGATTCCAGGACCCACCCAGGGGGACCAAGAGACGGGCACCCTTCTGATCTGGAGCGGAGATCCTGTCCTTCCTCAAGCTGTCGGGCGAGGAGGACACCTTGCAGGATCTACGCTCCAAGCAGTGCAATGCCAACATCTATGAGCACGTTGCTGAATCCCAGGCAGAGCACAAACACCCACCCCGGACCTTGGAACAGGTCCAGAGTAAGGTGGAAGCTCCGCCAGGGATATGTCAGGGCCAGAGAGTGCAGCTCGCTCTCAGGGGCAGGACTCTACATCTGCCCCTATTTCGATGAGCTGCACCAGATCCTGGGAGCTGGGGAAACATCTTCCCCACCTGTCATGGTGGACTCTAGCCCCTAGACCCCCATCATCACCTGGCCGGAGTTCACAGCGGAGGAGGAGCAGGAGGTCCAGGGCCAACTGAAGGAGGAGGAGGAGGAGGAGATGGAGACCGTAACCCTGTCCCTGGAGCTGGTGCCTATGAGCCAGGATGTCTCCCAGGCCTCGTCAGATGCTGGAGAGGGATCTTCAGGTGAGTGGTCTCAGTTTGTCGCATGCACAAGGCAGAGAAGGCTGGCACACAGGGGGTAGGGAGTGAGCGTCACTCAGGCTGCTCAGGCTGGACATCATGCTGCAGTCAGCACATGTGGACCCACGTGCAGTGTTAGTGTGCAGCATGTGGATGCAGCAGGGAGCCCCTAAGCTCGGGTGGGATCCTGCTGCCAGTGTCAGGGGCTACACATGTCCTGCCATAGGGAGAGGGGCCTTCCAGCACCTGCCACAGGTGGAAGCAGGCTAACCACAAGGGCGCAAGCATGACCCCAGACTCCTCGATGTGCCTGCATGTGCAAGGTACCACACATTCCCTCAGGCAGTGCTGCCAGGTGCAGGTGTGTGTGCGGACACCAGGGAGGGCCAGGCTGCTCCCAGCTCCTCTGACACCCATGAAGGGATCCCACTGTGGCTAGACACTTCCCTTGCTTGCTTGTCCATGGGCTGGGGGGAGGGAGGTTGGGAAGCAGACATCATGGTCTCCTGGGCACCTCGGAGCCCCTGAGAGGCAGGGCCTATTGTGCAGGCCACACATGGCCTTGCTCCCGGGTTATCCCCCTCCTCTTCCCCAAAAACTGTTGGTTGCTGCTCACAGAGGAGGGCACAGTCTCAGGGACAGTGTCTGCATGGATGACTGACCACCTCTCCCTCTGTGTTCTCCACAGCTGGACCAGGCAGGACTGAGTGGCAAGCCAAACCACCTGAGCCAGCTGCCAGAGCCCAGGGGACCCAAAGGCATGCCAGGGTCTAGGAAAACCTTATGCACCAGCATCGTGTGCAACATTCAGCAGATGCTGGCGCAGACGATACGCAAGGATGCTGAGTGGTAGAACTGCACATGGGGCCAGCTCGTCTTCTGTAGCTACTCCTCGCTTCACCCTCCTGCCCCTCCTCCCCCGCTATGCCATTCTCTCTCCACCTGCCCCCCATGCAATGCCCATGCCCTCTCCCCTGCCATCCCTGACCCCGCTCCAGCCTCCCCTCCTGCCCATCCCCCACATGGTCCCCAGACCCACCCAACCCCTACTCCAACGAGATCACCATCCCTGCAGTGGCATATCTAGCCACTTCCCTACCCCTGCAGGTTATGATCCCCCTTCAGGTTATGATCCCCCTTTCCCCTCCAGGTAATGAGACCCGCTCCAGGTTATGAGCCCCCCTTTCCCCACCCACCTTTTCTTAATGTCAGATAAATACAGAGTTCATTTTGTTGGAAACCAAACAGGTGTGTTTATTGAGAGGTCAGGGAAGTGGCAAAGGAAGGGGTTATAGTGGGGAAGGGATAGGGCAACAAACCAGAGGCCCCTAGTGGGAAGGCCCTGGGGAGAGTTACTGGGGTGCTTGAGAGAACCTCTCCCTCAGGGCCTCCTGGATGCACACCCCGGCCTGATGGGCCTGTCAGATGGCAGCTGTCCTTGTCTGCTGGAAGGCTCACCCCTCAAGGCTGGTGTCTGCCCCCACACCTCCCCACAATGGAGGAAGGCCTCCCCCTTCCTCTCCACAATGTTGTGGAGGACACAACATGCCGCGACCATCCCGGGGATGTTGTGATTCTCCCACGTCCAGGCGGGTCAGCAGGCATCTGAACCATGCTTTGAGGCAGTTGAAGGAGCACTCCATCTGCATCCAGACCCAGTTCAGGCGGGCATTAAATTGGTCCCTGCTGAGATCCAGGTGGCCAGTATAAGGTTTCATAAGCCCTGGCATGAGGGGATAGGCTGCGTCCCCCCACAATGCACAGTGGCATCTGCTCGTCCCCAACAGCAAGTTCACAGCAAGGGAAGAACGTGCCCACCTCCAGCTTGTCAGAGAGGCTCAAGTTTCTAAAGATGCGGGCATCATTTGCCCTGTCTGACCATCCAACAAAACTGTCCAAAAACTGTCCATGGTGATCAACCAGGGCCTGCAGCACCATAGAAAAGTAGTCCTTCCTATTAATATACTGGGCCGGTCGATGTTCTGGTGGTCAGATCAGGATATGGGTGCCATCTATGACTCCAGCGTAGTTCGGGAACCCCAGGGTGGCAAATCCTGCCATGATCGGGTCCACGTCTCTGAGGCAGATGATCCTTCACAGCAGGATGGAGTTGATGGCCCTCATCACCTCCAGAAGGAGAAAAACTAAACAAACAAAAAAACAGAGAATGAGAGAGGGAGTGCCTGAGCCCTTAGGAGGTGCCCACCTCCCTCTCCTCTCCTCCCCCGTCAAACACCTCAGGAGCCACCTCCTATGAGGCTGCCGCCCCAGCACCAGGACTGTTTGAGAGCAGGAAGGCACAACCCCCCGGGGACAGGGCTTCCCCCAACCCCCACTCCAACCCCGATTCCCCCTTTCCCGAGGGTCCCCCTTTCCCAGGACTCTTCCCTCCCTGTAGGGCTGCAGCCCCAGAGAGCCTTACCTCCATGAGGAGGGCCCCAATGGTGAACTTCCCCATGCTAAACTGGTTGCCACTGACCGGTAGCTGTTGGGGGTGGCGAGATTCCAGAGGAAGATTGCGACCCACTTCTCCAGGGGGTGGTGGGCCACAGGTGGGTGTCATGTCTCCGGAGGGCGGGGGTGAGCCAGGCACATAGCTCCAAAACGGTGACCTTCTGCATGCGGAAATTCTGGAGCCACTGCTCCATGACCAGTGGATCCCACCAGTCAGAACTGGTGTCCAGCCTCCAGAAATGCCTCTCCATGATGGGTTGCGGTTGCCAGAGTATAGCTCCTGCACCCAGGAAGAGGTCCCCAGAATGAGCTCAGGGTTGAGCATGTGCAGAACCAGGAAGGCAGCTGCCGCAAAGTGCTGCAAAAATCTGCATCATGGCCATATGGGGCCATTGCATGCGTAATGGCAGCTCCAGCTCCATGGCACCAAGAGAAAAGCTGTGGCATCCACAGCAGGCACGGCGAGAACTTTGCTCAGCGAGAGATAGGTAAGCACATGACAGAAGCAGAGAAATAGCTGTCCAGGGAGGTCCCTTTAAGCCCATGTCTCTGCAAGGCTTCCGCACCAGCACTCGGAAGCAACTGGTAACCTAAAGACCTGCTGAAGTGGCTCCAGGTGGCCTTTTATGCGAGAGAGTGTTCAATCAGTGTGGACGCTCTCTTTCGCAAAAGTGCATCGCTTTTTCCATGAGGTTTTGTGTGTGGACGCTCTCTTTCGGAAGAAGGTTTTTGGAAGATCTCTTCCGAAAAAAGCTTTTCCGAAAGAAGCCTGCAGTCTAGACACAGTCTTGGTCAGACAGGTGGAGCACTATATAGAGAGTGATTCAGACTACCTCCTCAGTCATTCCTGGGCATACACATCAGCTCTCGGCAATTATACAGAACATCTCCCTTTGCATTCAGGATCATTACACATCCCTGGACCAACACGGCTATTACTCCACATGAAAAGCAATCTTAGAAAACTGTTTAATGTATATTTAGTTTATTTTAATACTGATGATGAATGCAACTAGGAGGAGCCAGAACAATGTAACCAGCTAGCTCTTTGTGGAATGCCAACAAGTACTCATGGATCACAGTTACAGAACTTTTCTTACAGAAGGACTGAATTATCTAATCAAAAGAAAAAAGCACAGGAGATATGAAAGAACTACAGCATTCCATTTGCATACAACAAGAAAAACACACATTAACTCACACAAAAAATCCCTACTTCAATGTAAGCTAAGTAGCTTTCTGAGCCTCTCCCGCTGAATCCAAGGACAAGAAAAGAGCCAATCTCATTTACAGAAATATAACCTTTCCATCACCCAGCACTCGGTCAGCTGAATCAAACAGAAGAATCCCAGTATCAAGAGAAATTAAAGGGGGACAGATCTCCCTACTGAGTAAATATTTATAGCTACCTATATATGTAAACATATACATAAATCATCCCAAATGAAAAAAAAATGCTCATTGTTTTCAAATATATTGCTAATTTGATGACAAAAGCCCAGAGATAAGTCAAAAGCATGGAGACCTGGAAAAAGGGTCAGAATCTGGGGTAGGAGAGAGGGAGAATGAGCCCTTAAAGCAGGGATAAAGGGAGAGACAAGAGAGAACATGGAGGGAATCAAATACACCTATACACTAATCTGAGAAGTATGGGGTATAAGCAGGAAGAACTTGAAATGCTAGACCATAAATACAACTATGACATAGTTGACACCACAGAGGGCTAGTGGAATGATACATATGACTGGCGTACTGGTAGAAAAGGGTACATACAGTTTGCTCAGGAAGGATAGGCAGGGAAAAAGGAGGAGGTGTTGCCTTATATACTAAAATGTATACACTTGGATTGAGTTTAAGAGACAGACTTGTTGAAAGTTTCTGAGTAAAGATAAAAGGGTTAAAAAAAGAAGATGTCATTGTAGGGGTCTACTATAGACCATCTAAACAGGAAGAAATGCATATTTTTTTAAACAACTAACAAAATCATTCAGACCACCGAACAGGGTGGTAATGGAGGATTTCAATTACCAAACATCTGTTGGAAAAATAGCACAGCAGGACACAGAATATCCAACAATTTCTTGGGATATATTGGTGACTTTTTTATTTCAGAAGGTGGGAAGCTACCAAGGGAGTGGCTGTTTTAGATTTGATTTTGACAAATATGGATGAACTGCTTGAGAATTTGAAAGTGGAAGGCAGCTTGGGTGAAAATGGTCAGGAAATGAAGAGAGTTCATGATTTTAACTCAGTGTTTCTCAAAGTGGACCACAAAACCACTTTGAGAAACCTGCTAACTGCCTGCTCCGGTGTGTTTATTTACCAGCCTTGCAGCTCCCATTGGCTCCAGTTCGCCGTTTGCAGCCAAGGGGAGCTGTGGAAAGTGGCAGCCCAGCTCATGCCGCTTCCCATTGCTCCCCTTGGCTACAAATGGCGAACCGGAGCCAATGGGATCCATGAGGCTCCCTGGCCATAGAGCCAGTAAACAAACCCACCAGACCAGGCAGTTAGCAGGTTTCTCATAGTGGTTTTGCAGACCACTTTGAGAAACACTGTTCTAAATAATGGTAGAATGGAAAACAGCACAATATAAATAATGGATTTCAAGTTGTCAGCAAACTCAGAGAGCTGGTAGGTAAGAATTTAGATAATCTTCTCCCAGACAACAAACTCTGCAAATGGCTTTCTTGCCCTGTCAGTATGGGATATAGAGAAAGCTTTTGACAGGATGAAGTGAACATATGACTTCTAGATGGATGACGCATCTGTGATTCAACTAGAAAATCACAATTAGGATTAAGGATTATGTTTGTCCCTCTCTGCAAGGGCAAGTGCATGTTTCTTCAAGTCTACAGCAAGAAGGAAGAAAAAATAGGCAAAAACTCAGCAGTGAAGTAGGCAGAGAGAGCACCTTTAGGGCTAATACAACATCGTTTTCTTTAGTATAATAACATTCCTTTTTCAGCATTAGGACTTTTTTTTACAATTGTCATGGATTCATAGAGTTTGAGATTAGACAAGTCCATTATATCATCTAGTCTGACCTCTTATATATCACAGACCATTACATTTCACCCAGTTACACTTGTATTGATACCCATCATCTGTGACATGACACAATGTCAAAAGTTAACTAATTTTGAACAGTCATAAAGAAAATAAAAGAAAAAGGCCAAAGTTCAACCCTCTATGACACTTCCAGTTTGTTAAGCTATGAAATGAACTGTGGAATTGTCACTTCACCAGACTTCATAACAAATCAAAGCTTAACTGAGACTGGCAAAATACAAGGAAGCTCAATAATTTAAGAAAGCAGGAGTGACAATGAAAACATTCATTAATCAATCAATTGCAGCCACTGAAAATAGAGGTAAGATAAATATAAGTCTTTAAAAAGTTTGATTGCAACCTTTTCAGAACATGTTCTATGGAAATCCTTGTACTGTGTCTAGAAAAATGCAAGTCTTTCATTTATATATTAAATAGAGAAGGTCAAAAAATCTTCTATAAAGATTGGGATAGAGGTGGGGAGAGTATTCACACAAAATGTTTCCCATTTTCTGGGCAGCTTTATTGCTGGCTAGAAATTTTTCACAGAAATGAAATTGCAACAAAAACGTGAGGAGAGGAATCACTAATTTTCCCCCAATAACTATCATCCACCTCTGATATTGAGGTGAGAACCTGAGTGAGTATGTCAAAGGCTTATGAGAATGCTGAGAAACTTAAATGGGAGGCAACAGTAACATCTCTCAAAATTAGAATGCAAATTATCATCCATCTACTTGATTACAAAACCACAATAACTAACTTGTGTAATTACGAGAAAATAATATTGCACCAGATAAAGAGCAAATGCTGTGTTTTCTAGGATTACATTGCACTATGTTTACCTATATACTCACCTGTAAATGCTCTTATAAAAATATGTTAAAATTAAATTAACTAGTTGACTGTGTCCATTTAATATATAAGACAACAATTCTGCTTGCAATACTTGAACACATAAAACCAACATCCTGCACTGGGTCTCTAGTGTGGACTTCTTGGACCACATGAAGTCTCCTCATCTTCATTAAATCAGAACTACATGGGGTTTTCAATTATGGCTGGGTAAATTATTCTACAATTTTTACCAGGTCAGATGGAATTCAAATTGATCCAGACTAACAGATGTTGTGTGTTGGTATAGTGGCCATTCATGAGCATATATATAGGTATCAGAGGAGTTGTTATTAAACTGATTCTAATAAAACTACAAACGGTCAGCTTTTTTTTATTTGGCTCCTGAACTCCTAGAAATATTCCAGTTTTCTAGAATAACGAAAGAGAAAAATTGATGACACCAAGATAACAATTAATCGAGATATTATATTAACTGAGGATACTAAATCATTAAGAAATCGAACTGATGGATTAGCAACATTCAAATTGTCTAACTGGCAATAATTGCTGAAGGTATAGTATATTGTTTTCAGCAACTGAAGAAGAATTTTAGGAAGAAAATGGATCACTTGGAAACAGGCAGCTGAAAAATCCATTTAAAAACAATAATTTGAGTAACGGATAAAATAGTGAGTACTAGATACCAATAGACATAGAAGAAAGAAGCCAAGAGTGGGAGGGAGCCAAGCAGTAGGACAGAAAGTGGTGTGGAGATCTCTAGGGCTAGAGATGTGAGGTAGGTTAATAGCCTTCTTGTGGAAGCCATGGTAACCAAGATCCTGGTAACTGATTTTTAGAATGAGACTTTTCTGAATAAGAAGCCAGAAGAATTGCTGAATTCATTTATAAAGTAACTCGGAATTAAAGAAATCTCATATGATCTTTATTAGAAACTCATCCACACTAGATCCTAGCTCACTACATTCCTAATAAGCCTGTCAGACAACAACCAATGCAGAGTTTGTGATGCACTATACAATTACTGATTTAAGGGGAAATGATATGATGTGCCCTTACCAAGTCTCATGTTTAGAGTTCAGAAATCTTATTTTAACCAAATTAATCCAGATCCTCTTCCATAGTGGATGACAATTAGGATTTTTAAACAGAATTAAGAAATTTGAAATCGGGAGTGGGTTACTGCTACATTAGCCCTTCCTACAATGTCTGTGGATAAACCTAGAAGACATACTGAGATTTTCAAAAGCCAATTTTCAAAGAGCTCAGGGTAAGCATTCAATTAGGGAGTCAGATATGCAAAACTGTAGCATGGGGTGGGGGGAACTGGAACTGTTTTTAAAAGTGCAGTGGGAGCACCTTATCCAACTGGAGGTAACTATATTTTCACATGCACTGATCCCCAGTTCTTTAAAATAAACATATATATTCACTATATTTAAGAATTAAATTTATGTCCTGTGCTGAAAAACATTATTTACATTCTTTCACAGATAGTAATGCTCTAGAATTGTCCACTTAAAACTATTCTGGTTTGGGCATTATATGGTAATGTACAACCAACTGAATACATGACAGTGTTTTGCAGCTGCATGTTATGTGCAATCACTTCAGGAGCATCTTTTGAAAATGTTAGCTGATAGGAGACCTTTACTTGTCCAGTGAAAAACTCTTTCTGCCTGACTTGGAAAAGAGGCATATTATAATACCAGAGAAAGAACTGGACTGGAAGATTTCTGACCTTACAATTCTGCAGGTTGACAGGCAGAGGTGGAACACAACAACTGACAACATGTAGCCATACTCATAATGGTGTTTTGAGTAGTAGCATTTTAGCAATAATATTTTGTTTTACTCTTCTGCCAAATGCACCCTCCACCTAAAAAAAAAGTTTGGAGAAACTTCTTGTGGAAAATTTTGTCTTGCAACTATGTCAGAATGATAACATTTGCATCAGGGAATTATCCACCCTGCAGGTAACAAGCAGAAGTCACAAAGATAGTTGCTTCATCTAGATTCAGATGATTTCACAACATTTTCCATGAGAGGGTGACTCACACAGGTTCTGACAGGAAGTGCTTTTACTCCTCTGAAACAGCCAGCCACTCTCCTAAAAGATGTGGGGTCCACGTGTTGCCCCTGGTGGTAGAAAAAGCAGAACAACATGGCTCCGGCACACACTATTCCTGTGGCTACCTCGCTCAGGGGAGAGGCAGTAAAACTCCTGCAGTCACCAGGCCACACTACTCCACTTCCCTCCCCCATGTCAGTGAGTGCGGGGGTGGGAGGGGAAGGGGAACAGACCCCTGCTACTAGCACCAGCCCCCTAGTCCTGCTATTCCCATGGGTTGCATCAGTTGGGAGAAGAGTTGTGGTGGGAGCAGAGCAAGGGCAGGGAAGGGGCAGAGAAAGGAAGGGAAGCAGTAGGGCATGGGGCAGAGGGGTCTGTCCCTTCCCTTCCCTGGATTGAAGGGGGTGGTTGTATGTCCTGTGCTCCCCTCCCCCCACTCTGCCCACTGGGTCTCCCCTCACTAGTCACCCTTATTGTGTCCAGTTTTGGGCACCTCATTCAGGAATAAGTTACCTAAGGCAATTGTGAAATCTCCATCAATGGAGAGCAGGTTAGACAAACATCTGTCAGGGATGGTCTAGATGGTTGTTCCTGCCATCAATGCAGCGAACTGGACTAGATGTTCCTTCCAGTTCTAGTATTCTAGGATTCAATGATTTTATGAAAAAGGGCACGCCTTAAATATATTCCTAGCTAGATATTTTTTCGGTTCCTGCTAGATATTTTTTGGAGATTTAAGCCATTACGTAATGCCATTGTTTAACCTTCATTTTTTTAAAATACTCAAGCTTCAGCAATACTTATAAAATGTTTGAAATTACTATCTTGGCTGTACACCATATAATTACACATGAATCATTAGTTATACCTTATAGTTAATTTGAGACAGATTTTTCAAAACTGTTTTTTATGATGATGTGTTCTCATTGCCTTAGTTTAAGCTTGTAGTGAGACAGCTGTCAATATATTCCCAGTACTGATTGGAGTCCTTTGCTCCAAATATTAACTGCACAGGCAAGGCCACTAACAATGAGAGTTTTATTTATTTAGAAAACAATTAAAGGTCGCTAACCAGGCACAAAACAGAGCTGTGTTACATAGACTGGAAGAATTTTGCATTGAAAAAAAATTGTTTGACCCCTTACTTTTGCAGGTAGTAAGTACATCAAAGACAGAACGAAACTTAGTTCCAAAAGTGGAAAATAGCCAAGATGGACAAACAGATACCTCCATGTATCAAACTTGATTGGTAACAGATAATAGCACATTTACTGGGCCGTCCTGCTACTTTTTGTCCCTATTTCTTCGTATGTAAGGGCAGGTGGTGATTACACCGAGGTCACACTCTGAACCTTTAGGAACATGATAATGATGATACCTGCAAATTCTAACAAACAGGGAGGAAGTAGATGAAAATCTTAAGGTGACCGGCAGCATGGGTGGAAGTGATCGTGAAATGCTAGAGTTTATGATTCTGAGGAATGGTAGGGGAGAAAACAGCAGATTCAAGACAATGTACTTACAGAAGGCAGACTTTAGAAAATTGGTAAGTAAGACCAATGGGAAGCAAGCCTAAGTGAAAAAAAGAGTTAAGGAGAGTTGGCAGTTTTTTCAAGAGACATTAAGAGCAAATTTTTGTAATGCATAGGAAAGAGAGGAGGTATGGTAAGAGGCCAAGTTGGCTCAAGTAGGAGATCTTTAATTATGTGAAATTTAAAAAAAAGTCATACAAAAAGCAGAAACAAGGTCAAATTACAAAGGATGAATTTAAAAAACCACCACCACAAACATGTGGAAAGGGCAAGTGTCAAGGGGTGACCTACACTTGGAGGCCCCTCAAATCGACTCCCTTTCACTAGGGGTAATATGACCTAGCATCCGAAGTCCATACACAAATACATTTACGAGAGGTAGTACAGTCTAGCAGCCAGAGTCCATGCACAAGTCCCGTTTACTAGGGGTAATATGGCCTACTGGCCTAAGTCCATGCACAAGCCTGTAGGAAAACTTCTCCCAACATAGGCCTTCCCTGTGCACCAGGTCCCAGCGCAGGGCCATATTATCAGCGGCACAGGCCACTGCCCACTCAGCAGGGAATCCTGCCGCAACACGCTGAGCGCCCGGAAAACAATTCCCTGCCCTGAGCTATTTCCTATCATCCTCTGGCAGCTCCATTCTCCATAGTCTCATTCTGGTTCTGGGGCTTCTTGAGGAGCTCCTCTCAGTCCAGCTGCTGCTGTGCGGTCTAGTTTCACTTCTTCCTCCATCTCTGGAGCTCTCTCAATGCCTCCTTCCCCTTCAGCGGTCCACCCTGAATGAGCTGCACCACAGACTTTTATAGTCTGTTTCCAGTGGGAGCATGCCCAGCAAGGCTGTAGGGATGGGGCCTTCTTAGCCAGCTGAACCAAGTCAATTCCCTTGGCTTTAATGAGGGGTTGGTACGCCCCGTCACACCCAGGCACAAAACAAGATTGAAATAGAGATAGAAAGAAGAACAAGAAAGCATATGACAAAGTACATATGAAGCAAGAGGAAGACCCAGGACACTGTAGGCCAGTTACTCAACAAGGAGAGAAAAGCAATTACAGAAAATGCATCAGTGGTAGAAGCGTTAAAGCCTTTGTTGTTTCAGTTTTCACCCAAAACTTAACAATAATCGGACAACTAATACGGTTAACATCAGTGTAATGGGGTAGGATCTGACACTCACAGGAAAATAGCAATCTAAGATCAACTTAGACAATTAGGGCATGTTCAAAATAACAAGCTAAGCGTCCACGTAGCAATCCTGTTACTTAAAAATTATTTAGAAATAATGGGCTTGCTAACGTGAAATAAAACCCCTCATTCTATGAGGAATAATGCCTATTTCAAAATTACTATTTCGAAATAAGGTGCATGTTGATGCTCAGCTGTGCTTATTTTGAAATAATTGGCCTCCAGGGCTTTTCACAGCTGCCCTGGTGGCCACTCTGTTCACACTCCTCAAAACTCTATAGTTTCCCTTCTCCTGCAGGGTTTAAAACTACAGGAAGAAGGGAAAGGGCTTGTGGTGCCATATCAGCCCTGCCAGCCCCATGCCACAGAGCACTCTTTGTTGCCACCATGGCAAACCCCAGTGCTCTCTCCAAGACCCCCGCAGCTGCAAGCAAGCCTGCAGCCACCTCTGAAGTCCCCGCCCAGGAGCAAAAGAGGGCACCTTCATGAACTAGTGTGGAGATTCTGGATCTCATTGAGGTCTGGGGAAAGGAGACCAACATCTAGGATCTCCGCATCAAGCAGAAGAATGCCGAGGTCTACAGCCAGATGGCCACCAGCCTGGCCCAGAAAGGCACAGCCAGACCCTGGACAAGGTCCGTCTGAAAATTAAGGAGCTTGGGCAGGTATATACAAATGCCAAGGAGCAAAGTTCACACTCTGGGGTGGCACTTTAGACCTGCCAGTATTACCAGCAGCTGGATGTGGAAGTGGGGCAGGTTGCCTTTCCTCACCTCTTTGTAGACTCTGGCCTGGCCATGCCTGTCATCAGCCTTCATGAGGGTTGGGTTGTGGAGAAGGAGGACAATGACAAGGAAGAGGAGAAAGATGCCAGCCTGGACACCTTGCCCACCAGCCAGGAGGTGGTCATCTCTCTGGAGCTGGTGCCCCCTCCAAGGATATCTCCCAGGGCTTGGACAAGGCTGGGGAAGGCACTTCAGGTGAGTTACATCACTTTCCCTAGACACACATGGGGGGGAGGTGGCAGGCTGCAAGGGGCTGCATGAGCCTCACTTGCTCCTCTCAGCCTGGGGATCGCACAACAGCCGGTGCACATGGAGTGCCAGCCCAGAGCACTGAGCCCCATAAGGCTGTCACATAGAAACCCTTCACTCCTTCTCACAAAGTTCCTGCACAAGCCTGCCTTACTCCCAATTCCATGGTGGGACACCTTCCCACCACAAGCTACTGCTAAGGAATAGGGATATTAAATATTGGTTAATTGAATAATTGATTGACCTCATGAATTCTTATCAGTTAGTCGATTACTGTATAGTCCCCAGGGGTGGGGCTGGCAGCCAGTGCACTCTGGACCTACTCCCAAGGAGCTCCCTGCCTCTCCACGCTGATACCAGGTAGGAGCTGGTCCACAAGGGGAGCCAGTTTAAAAACAAGCTTCCCTCACGGACCAGCTGCCAATTGCCCCATGCTGCTGCCTCTGATACAGAGGCAGCAGCGCCTGGTGCCAGTAGCACCAGTCCAGAGGTGGTCGGAGCTCCCAGAGCCAGTGCAAACCAGAACTGAGCAGGGCTGCCTGCCCGCCCGCCCTGCTCCTACTACACTTTAAATGCAGAGCCACAGCAGGGATAGGTCTCAGACCCTGCACAAGCTGGGACTGAGCTGGGCTCCTAGCCAGACTGCTAAAAAATTTACTGAAAAGTGTGGCGGGAGAGGGGGAGAAGGGGGAATGAATGCAATCTATAGCATTAACTTATAACCTTCTGCATATCGGTTAATCAACTACACTATTACATCCCTACTAAGGAGGCTGTGGTCAGGCAAACACACAGCAGTGCTTCACGTGCACACGATCATGCCTGCACTCTCCAGCAGCTTCTGCTCCTGGTCAAGTGCAGCAAGGCAGAGGACACAGATCCTCTCTGTGGGAACCTGCCAGGAGCAGGAAGAGGAAGGGACCCCAGTACCACTTTCCCTGGAAAGTGGTGTCTGCCGCTCACACACACCTCCCCCAACACCTTCCCTCCTCTCCTCCAGCAGGCAGGGATAGAAGTTCCCCCTCTGCAGGATGCCAGTACTGCTGGACCCAGCATGTGAGGGACATGGAAGTAAGCCAAGCTGCCTGGTCCCCTCTCCCACCTGCAGGCTCGTAGCCTGGCTAGCATCTTCCCATGGATGCTTTCCCCTGGGATGTCCATGCCCCTGAAAAAAAGTGCCCACTGTCTAGGCAACAGATGGCCTTGCTCGAAGCACACTGTGATCATCTAAACCAAGATCTTCAGTGTCAGCTCAGAGATTATGGCTAGGCTTCCTGCACACTGTCTCCTAGGATGGCTGCCCTTCTAGCTTTTCTTCACAGGTGGACCAGCTGTGAGGACAGTGCATCCAGTACTTCCCATGCCATCAGCACAACCCCATGAGACCCACAGGTGGAGGCGGACCCAGGATGACCTGATGAGGGAACACCTTGAGTGCCTTCATGCCCTCCAATGCAATTTTGAACAGGAGAACCAGGGACAGCTCCCTGACCTGGAGGAACACAATGCTGATTGGGAGCTGCGCTGCACCATCTGGGAGCAGATGTCCTGGCAGCACAAGTATTCCACCGCACTGTGGAGTGCCTGATTGCCACCACTGAGTGCTCCAGCAGCCACTCTCTGGCACCTGCTGCCCCCAATTTCCTCCAGCAGCCGTCCCCGCCTCTGTCCCCCCGGCTCTGCCCACCTGGGTTCTTTCACCAGTCTCTCCCAAGTTATATATTCCCAAAATAAAAATCACTGAGTTTATTGTTTCAAAACAAAAAGTCTGGTTTATTTTTTCTGCAGGGGAGGATAAAAGGGAGGGCAAGAGAAGGGAGGCATGAAAGAGGAAAGGCGCAGAGGGGCAATGCAGAAGGTCTGGGGGAGAATCTCACAGGTAATCTTCACTGAAACTCTCCCTCAAGGCCTCCTGGGAGTGCACAGCCCCCAAAGGACTTGCCGGATGGCAGTGGTGCCTGGCTGCTTAGAAGCCCTGGCAAGCCACTCTGCCTCTGTCCCCCACCATGGCAGAAAAGTCTCTCCCTTGTTCCTGCATGAGTTGTGGAAAACATAGCAGGCCACTACCACCTGGGGGATGTTCCAATCGCTGAGGTCCAGGTGGGTGAGGGTACGCCAGAATCTCCCTTTGAGGGAGCCAAAGGTACCCTTCACAACACTGTGTCACCTGCTGAGCCTGGTATTGTGATGTTCTTTGGTGGGGTCCAGGTGTCCCATGCAGTGCTTCTTTAGCCAGGGGAGCAAGGGATAGGCTGCATCACCCATAATGCAGATGGGCATGTCCATGTCCCTGACACTGATGGCAGGGTCAGAGAAAAAAGTGTCAGCATGCATCCTCTGAAACAGGCTGGAGTTCCAGAATATGTGGGCATCGTGCACCTTCCCTGACCAGCTGAACTTAATGTCCGTGAAGCAGCCCTGATAGTCCGTGAGGGCCTTCAGGACCATTGAAAAGTACCCCTTCCTACTGATACAAAGGAGGCCAAGATGGGGATGAGGGTGCCATCATTGGTCCCCTCTCAGTTGGGGAAGCCAATGGTGGCAAAGCTGGTGATGATGGGATCAATATCGCCCAGAGTGATGACCCTCCACAACAGGATGGCGTTGATGGCCCTCGCCACCTGTAAAAACATAGGAACACAGATTCACAGGGTTGCAGGAGCCTTTGGAAGGTCCCTAATCCCAAGCCCCTTCCCACAGCAGGAGAAACCCCAACTACCCCACCCCCAGTAGGGCTTTGTGAAGCCAGGACTGCAAAACCCCTAGGGATGGAGATTCCATCCCTCTTCCTAGGGAACCCATTGCAGTAGTTCACCACCCTCCTGGGTCAATAGCAATAGCATCATACCTGCATGAGGATGGCCTTGATGGTCAATCTCCCCATGCTGAACTGCTTCCCTACCAACTTGTCCGGTGTGGCCAGCTTCCAGAGGGCAATGGCAACATGCTTCTAGAGGAGGATGCAAGGTTGCATGAGGTGTCACATTTCCAGAGGGCAAGGACAAGCCACTTGCAGAACTCCAGGGAGGTGTCCTTTGGCATGTGAAAGTTCTGAAGCCACTGCTGGTTATCCCACCACTCCAAGATGATCCGGTCCCACCAATCAAAACTGGTGTTCCAGCACCAGAAGCAGCAATGCATGGTGTGCTGGAGAGGAGCAGAGGGAACTGTGGGGTAGGAGGAGTGCCCAGGATAGGGTGAGGATGTGCTCCGGTCTGAGGTGGACATCTTGGTCCTTCAGTGCCGTGAGGGTGGCCTGCATTAACTGCACCAGGAGGTGCAGCAGGAGGTCTCAGAGCCTGACACTGCTGTGCAGCAGGTCCAGCTCCACGGCAGGAGTGCTATGGAGTCTGCAAGGGCAACTGGAGCACATGATGTGAGTTTGCTGTCCCTCAAAGAGATAGCAACAGAGAAGGATCTGAGATATGGCTGTAGAGGGGTGCCCCTTTAAGCACAAGCCTCAGATAGCCTCAGGAAGCGACTTCTATCCTGATGCCCTGCCCAGAGTGCTTCCAGTGGGCCATAAATACAATTCAGGTTCTAATGAGCGTGGATGTGCTATTTCAATATAGATCTGCACTATTTTGATGGGAATTTGTAGCATGGATGCATTATTTTGATTAGTTATTATTTCAAAATAACTTATTTTGAAATAACTTTGTAGTGGTGTAGACACAGCTTTAGATTTCTTCACATTGGCAGGACCCGATGAAGTAAATCCTAGAACATTTGGGGAACTGACTGAAGACATATCTGAACCATTAGCAATTCTCTTTGACAACTCATGGAGAATGAGAGAGATGCCATAAGAACAAAGAAATAGAATACCTCTTCTTAAAAAGGAGAATAAGGACAGCCTTGGGCAAAATAGATCAGTCAGCTAAACTTCAGTGCTTGGAAAGATTACGCAACAAATAATCAAACAATTGATTTTAAGGTAATAATTAACAATCAACATGGATTTGTCAAGAGCAAATCATGTCAAACCAACCTAATATCCTTCTTTGACAAAGCTACAAGTCAGTGGATGAGAGGGAAGGACCAGATGTGATATATCTTGACTTCAGCAAAGCTTTTGATATTGTCACACTTGGCCTTGACAACCAACTAGAAAATATGCCTACATGAACTTACATACTCAAAGAATAGTTGTCAATGATTCACAGTCAACCGGAAGGCATATCATGTAGGGTCATGCATGGATTTGTGCTGGATCTGATTCTACCCAATATCTTCATAAATTAGTTAGATAATGGCATGGAGCAGCGGTTCCCAACTGTCAGTCCATAGATCGGTGCCAGGCCATGAACCACTGGCTGCTGGGCCACTGGACACTTCCAGGCCAGGTCCATAGGACTGGTATATACCCTGGGCGAATGGCCGGTGGCTGCCAGAGCTGAAGCCGGCTATCCACAGCAGCTCTGGGGGGCTGGGGCTGTAAACTTCAAAGAAATGTGTGAAAAGATGCAGTAGCAGAAGTCCTATTAAATAAAGTATGTACTTATAATGTTTAATTTATGCTATTATTAATCACCATGTCAATTATCAATAATATGATGTTGTATATTTTCAGTCATGCAAATGGACATTCTTATCTCTTAACTCTTCGTTGACAACTTGTTCTGAATTTTGATGTAGTTTGGGTCTTTGGTTGGTAAAGGTTGCAGACCCCTGCTGTATGGGGTGGTGCCAAAATTTCAGGTGGATTAAAAGCTGTTATTAGGCTGCTTTTGAATACTGGAACAAAAGGCGTAGCTCGTGACATTTGCATGATTACATTTCAAACAAAGTTTAAATAGGTGTTAATGGCTTAAGATAAGAAAGGAAAGGGATCTTTTAACAGAAATTTTTAACTCCGAGCTGAATGCTTTTATGCAAATGAATGTTATGCATAATTAATATTCAAATATGCAAATAAATGTTACCGGTCCGCCAAAAGTTTGTGAATGGGTTTGCCAGTCCATGGAATAAAAAAGTTTGGGAACCACAGACATAGGGTGTACACTGATAAAGTTTGGAGATGATAGCAAGATGGAGGGACTGCAAGCACTTTGAAGGACAGAATTAGAATTCAGAATTATCTTCACAAAATGAAGAAATAATCTGAAATAAATAAGTCATAAATTCAAAGATGACAAATGCAAAATATGACATTAAGAAAGGAATAATGAACTAACTGAACAAACATTAAAAAATGGAAAATGACTGCATAGGAAGGACTACTACAGAAAAGGATTTTGGGAATATAGTGGATCAGAAACTAGATATGAGTCAACAATGTAATACTGTTGAGAAAAAAAAACAAACATCATTCTGGGATGTAGTAGCATGAGTGTTGTAAGAAAGATAATAAAAAATATTTCTTCCACTCTACTCAGCACTAATAAGGCCGGGTATGTCTACACTACCCCCCTAGTTCGAACTAGGGGGGTAATGTAGTCATTCGGAGTTGCAAATGAAGCCCGGGATTTGAATTTCCCGGGCTTCATTTGCATGATGCCGGCCGGCGCCATTTTTAAATGCCGGCTAGTTCGGACCCCGTGCCGCGCTGCTACACGCTGTACGCCTCGTGGAGCCTAATCCGAACTAGCTAGTCCGTGCTGCGTGTAGCCGCGCGGCACGGAGTCCGAACTAGCCGGCATTTAAAAATGGCGCCGGCTGGCATCATGCAAATGAAGCCCGGGAAATTCAAATCCCGGGCTTCATTTGCAACTCCGAATGACTACATTACCCCCCTAGTTCGAACTAGGGGGGTAGTCATAGACATACCCACCTATACTAAAGCATTGTGTCTGGTTTTGGGCATCAAACTTCACAAAAGAAGAGGATGAATTGGCTACGTCTAGACTAGCATGATTTTGCGGAAATACTTTTAACAGAAAAGTTTTTCCATTAAAAGTATTTCTGCAAAAGAGCGTCTAGATTGGCAAGGATGCTTTTGCGCAAAAAGTGCTTTTGCGCAAAAGCATCCATGCCAATCTGGATGCGCTTTTGCACAAGAAAGCTCCGATGGCCATTTTAGCCATTGGGCTTTCTTGCACAAAAAATTAAGGTGCCTGCCTACACTGGCCCTCTTGTGCAAGTATTCTTGCGCAAGAGGGCTTATCCCTGAGCCGGAGTATGAAAGTATTTGCGCAAGGAGCAAATTCAAGTGACCGGTGTAGACAGCTGGCAAGTTTTCGCACAAAAACAGCCGCTTTTGTGCAAAATCTTGCCAGTCTAGACACACCCATTTTGTTTAGTCTGAAGAAGAGAAGAGTGAGAGGGCACATGACAACCATTTGAAGGCATCAAATTCCAGCAGCAATATCATTTAATGCACCCTCCTACAAACTCCTTCTTCTATCCTAGGGTTGGGATATTATGGGACACTCAAACCATACAATCATGTTAATACTGTTCCTGTGTCACTGTGGCTACATCTACACTACTGGGTTTTTGCGCAAAAACCCGCGGAGTGTCCATACCTCAAGCATGTTTTTGCAAAAGTAAATTTACAGTAAATCAAAAGAACAGAGGGGTTTTTGCGGTGTAGGTATATCTCTTTCTATGAGGAATAACTCCTTTTTGCGCAAGAATTCTCGCACAAAAAGGTGTGTGTGGACTGGCAACAGAGGGGTTTTGTGTAAGAAAAAAGCATCGGAGCTCTGGTGGCTATTCTGTGAATAGTAATCAGAACTTTCTTTCGAGATAGCATTCATGCAGCGTGGACACTCTTTGTACAAAAGCACATCACTTCTGTAGCATGGATGCACTCTTGCACAAGAAGTTTTTGTGGAAGATCTTTTCCGCAAAAAGCTTCTTGTGCAAGAAGTCTGCAGTGCAGATGTAGCCTGTGATATTTTTTCTGCCAACATATCGTAGTAATAGTTGTGCTGGAAGCACCTGTATTTTAGTAGACTTAGCACAGGACTGGATGTTGGAGGACTGAATTTTCTTTCAAACTCTAGCCCCATCATGCCAGTGTAACAAATCACTTGGCCTTTTTATGCCTTCGATTAACCCAATTGTTTTTAATATGAATTTGGTAGACAGATGATCTGCCGTCAAGTATTTAACACATGTAAAGTCTTTCTAACAATACACAAAGGTATTATCTGAGGCAAATAAAACTTCACATCTTGATTTTTTTTAACTCAGTCCAATTGATGCGCTTGTCATATAATTGATTTATATTGCTTCAAGCTCAATGAGCAATGTGGTCAAAATTAAACCCTCCCCATCCTATTATCCTACCTGTTTGTCAAAGGCTGGGAATGGGTAACAAGGGTGGGATCATCTGATCATTCTATTCATTCCCTGTGGGGGCACCTTCTCTCTTTCTTCAGAAGAAGTTGGTTCAATAAAAGATATTACCTCACTCACCTTGTCTCTCATATGTCCTGGGACTAACACAGCTACAGCAACACTGCAATATATTTCATCTTCTTATACTCCCTCTCCACCAGTCCTCAAGACTGCACCAACAAGCTTCTTATCCCTGCTAATGTTTTACTTACCTTCTACCCTCCTCAGCAGATCTCTGGCACATCGCTCCCAATCCCGTCCATAAGACACTCCACCAGAGGCCTCAGACTCCATTCCACAATACACAGGTTTGAGACTTCATAGCCCCAATACACCCCCCACATTTCTTCAGCCAGTCTCCCATGTTCCCTTTATCTAGATCCAGCATCTCCCATTGCTCTCCAGGACAGCTTCATATCCTTCCCCTGTCACCTAGCCCCCTACCCAGCTAGCTCCGCACCCTACCAGAGACCTACCTACATATGACACCCCCCCCCAACAGTTCCTTGTACTTTCAGGTGATCCCATCAGAGTTCAGTGTTACCCATTCCCGTCAGTCTCTTTCAGAACTTGCTACCCCACTATAGCCACTCCTCAGTTAATACCCTCGACCACCATGTCTTTTTGAAGAAACTCCCTCATCCCCCAGCCAGTCTCTTGTACAGAGAGCTGGCTACAGCCTTCTTCTCCCTTAGCCATGCTTTCCAGAACTCAGCCCCCGCCCCAGCAAACCAAAAGCTAAATCTCCTCTGTGCATGTACCCACTGGAGCTATGCCACCATTAATTCCTATGGCTGGACACTCCAGAGGTTGGAAATGGATAACAGGAGAGGGATCATTTGATGATTACCTGTTCTGTTCACTCCCTCAGGGGCATCTGGCATTGGCCACTGTTGGAAGACAGGATCCTGGACTAGATGGATCTTTGGTCTGACCCAGTATGATCGTTTTTCTGTTTTCAGGAGGCTTCACACTTTCCCCAGGGCTGTTGAGGCAACCCAGGGCCACAGCTATTCTGGGTTTCAATCCAGAGATCCTATAATAAGCAGCTATGATCTGCTCTTCAAGACTCTTTGCTCCCCTGAACCACTTACTACCAACCACACAGTGCCAGACCGAGCCATACTTGTGCCCCGGGCAGCAGGCACGTAGCGCATATGTGGCCCTGCCTCTGGGCACGCAGCCCCTGATTGACATGGTAAGGGGCGCCACGCCCCCAGGTGAGTGGCACATGCGCAGCAGCCCCCCCCCCCCCCCGCCCTCGGGCGCACGGCACCCCTTACCACTTTAATCAGGCGCCCCCCATAGGTTGGTGCCCTGGACACGGGCAGCTGCCCGCCTAGCCCTCGCTTTAATCCTGCCCTGCAACCACAACCCTCAGATTAGGCTCCTGCAAGCAAATCTCCTGCAGTGTTCCACTATCCAGGCCCTGCACCTGTGAGCCCTGTGTCTGCTGTATACCTCCAGAATCTCCCCTTACTTTTGAGGTCAGCCTCTTTCTGCTTCTTACAGACCTTCCCACTGGAATCTAACCTGCTCCTTGTAGTTCCCACCGGAACCTCCTTCTCTTGTCAGCCTCTGTTCCCTCAAACTTCAGTACATTTTCTCTCTACTTTTAGCCTATGAGATAAAACTCATTGCTACTCTCACCTGTGTCTCCTTCTTGATGCTGCTTCAAATTACCCTGGTATTCATTTATGAAAGTCCAACTCCTTCCCAAATGAGTTTGCTTTCTGTTTACCCCTCTCAGTACCTTTCAATGGCCTAACTAGGACTCCCACTGACTCTGGTTAACCGAATCACTTGCTGACATGAAATATATTTGAATATTATTAATTATTTGTATTACCATTGCACTTAGGACCCAAACTACATTGTGCTAGACATTGTAAAAAGTCAGACCAAGATGAGAATCTCTGCCCCAAAGAGCTTACAATGTACGTATAAAAGAAGAGACCAACGACAGATACAGACAAATGGGGAATACACGGAAACAATGAAACATTATTGGACAGCATGATTTGCAGTTCTCAAAACACCAGCAGCCTAA
Organism: Pelodiscus sinensis; assembly: GCF_049634645.1. Taxonomy (NCBI): domain Eukaryota; kingdom Metazoa; phylum Chordata; order Testudines; family Trionychidae; genus Pelodiscus; species Pelodiscus sinensis. The sequence continues at coordinate 68,965,726 of NC_134713.1, read as the reverse complement.
CTTATCAAGATTTTGTAGTCACTCTAGAAAACAAGCGTTTTTAGAAAGGATTTGAAAGAGGAAAATAAGGTCCTCCGAAGCACAAGAAACACTATCGGAGAAAACACAGTGCTGCTTGTTTGAAAATTTAGTAAGTGGCTGATGGAGGCTGGAATTAAGGAAACTAGGCATCAACATCTCAATAATGGATGACAGAGGATATAAGGGGTGGTGATAGGCCGTGAAAATCCTTTAAAACGAAGACAGGTAGCTTATAATTTATATGAAAAAGTAGAGAGCCAGCGGAGGGATCCAAAGGAGGGGTGACATAGTCAGTCTTTTCAGCTGGAGGTATTATATATTCTTACTCTGTTTTTTTCTGGCCTAATATAAAATATGTATAAGAGTCATAAAGATTTCATAGATTTATATTTTATAGGCATATTATGTGTGAGCTCATATGGTCTGCTAAATCTTGCTTGACTTGGCAATGATTCTTTTTTATTTGTAATAAGAATATTTATCAGTGTTGTGTTTTAAAGTGCACAGAGTCTTCGGCTTGGATAGACACTATATTAAATCTAAATGAATATTGGCTTAACTATATGGAATTTTACTGTATATGTGAGTTTATTTATTCTGTTTTCCCAAGCAACTCTGGTAAAATATTGGGAAGCATAAATATGGTCCCATCTGTGATTTCCACCAGGTATCCTGATTATAATTGTTCTATACATATGTATATTTTGGTAAAGAACATGTTTTTTTGGAACACAAATCACCATCAATGTTCAAGTTCTTTATCACACTGAATATTTTAGTTCCTTTTTTAAAGTTGCCCCTTACTCTCAACTTATCAAGTCAAAATAATAATTCTGAAGTGAAGCATCCTGGCACATGTACTTGTGTATAATTTCTGAAACTATATTAGCCTCAGTCCATACAATCCTTTTCCATGCAATAATTTCCTGGTTTCAGGCACCTATGCACATGAACAGCATCAGGCCTCCAGAGAAGGCTTTCAGAAATGCACAAGCCACCATTCCTCTTCACAGAGTTTTACTTACAATGATCTTTGAACTTGGAAAGAAAGATCAGAAAATAAAAAATATCAGAAAATATCACCCATTTGAATGCATATGGGATCCAATCTTCTGATCTTGTCACAAGTTTTAAAATATTATTGAATGTCCTTTGTGTAGCTACCATGCCCTAGAGACCAGATTAAGGCAATCCTGGACCTAGACACTTGATACATCCCCTGAGCTTTGTTCCCACTGGAAGGGCTGGTGGCATGGGAACCGCCTTCCCAAAGAAGCAGGAGCATTGACATAGAGCCCCCTTCTGTTCTCCAGAAGTAATATCAGATCCTCCCACTCCTCAGGAATACATGAGGTTCCCATGCCTTTTGTGAAGAGGCTGGTGTGCCAGAAGGCTTACCACTCCCAAGTATATACCCCATATGTCTGGGGGTGGGATGGATCCACTGTACTCTTCTGCCTCTACAGAGGTGTGGCTAATCTGAGCCTGAGAAGGAGCCAGAATGTAATAATGAAAATTGTCAAAGAGCTATACCAGCCCCCATTAGCTACTCTCCCACTCCCCGCACCTCCCACCTTCCAGCAGCTCTGTCAATCAGCACTAGGGATGCAAATGCTTATCGGATAGTCGACACATTAGTCAACTAGTAGCTTACTCCCCGCCCCCATACACACACTTGTTCCCTCTTTCTGATAGAGGCAGTAAGGGAGGGGAAGAGGAGAGGATGCTTCAAAGTGGCAGTACCATGTGGAGCCCGGGGCCAGATCCCAGGCTTCACATGGCACTGCTGCTTTGAAACACCGCATGCAGCCCAGGGGACTCCCCAGCTGGCTCTGGGCTGAATTCAGTATTTCAAAGTGGCAGCACCAAATGAAGCCCAGGGTCAGCTGGGGACTCCCCCACTGACCTCGGGGCTCCATGTAGCTCTGTCACTTTGAAACACTGCAAGGAGTACAGGGCCAGTGAAGGACTGCATGAGCCCGCACTGGCCCTGGGCTCCCCGCAGCACTTTCGCCTTTTAAGTGTAGCAACAACCCTGGGACTGTTGCTATACTTCAAAGGCAGAGGCACCCTGATCGACTAATCGAATAGTCAATGCAAATTGCATCGACTGTTCAATTAGCCAATTAATCTAAATGTAACATACCTAATCAGCACCGCCCCCTCTCCCAGTACCTCCCACTTGCTAAGATCAGCTGTTTCACTGCATGCAAGAGGCTTTGGGAGAGAGGGGAAGAGTGAGGGTGTAGCAGGCTCAGGGGAGGCAGTGGGAAGGGATAGGGGCCATAGGGGAAGGAGACAGGGCTTTGGGCAGAGACGGTGTTTAAGCAGTGAGTACTCCCAACACACTGGAAAGTTGGCACCAGTAGCTCTAGCCGAGGATTCAGTGCCTATGCAAGGAGTTGCATATTAACTTCTGAAGAGCTGTATGCAACTCCAGAGCTACAGACTGGCCACTCCAATCTGCAATATAGGGTGTGTCTAAACTACATGGCTCCATCAATGGAGCCATGTAGATTAGGCTGATCGGCAAAGGGAAATGAAGCTGCGATTTAAATAATCTCAGCTTCATTTAAATTTAAATGGCTGCTGCGCTGAACCAACGAACAGCTGATCAGCTGTTTGTCGGCTCAGCGCGCTAGTCTGGACGCTCCCGCACTGACCTGAAAGCCCTTTATCGACCTCCCCATTATGCCTCGTAGGATGAGGTTTACCGGGGAGGTCGATAAAGGGCTTTCATGCCGGCAGGGGAGTGTCCAGACTGCCCCGATCTGCTGACAAACAGCTGATAGGCAGAGCGGAGCAGCCATTTAAATTTAAATGAAGCTGCAATTATTTAAATCGCGGCTTCATTTCCCTTTGCTGAACAAACAAATCTACATGGCTCCGTCGACGGAGCCATGTAGTTTAGACGTACTCACAGAGTCCTCTGCTGGAGTGTTGTTGATAGGGTGGGTCTTTGTATTAACATCACACCAAGATGGTTGAAGTATCACGCAGAGCTCTTTCAGGGTGTATATCGGAGCCCACAAACATCACTGCATTAGTTACACTTAGGTCATATTTCCCATCTTTTCTTCAAAAGACAACGTCTAAGAAACAATCTTTTTTTAAAATTAAAATTTAGAATTTGTCTGTGTGAGAAAACTAACCAGCAGAGCTAGACTGGTCAGTTGATCCGTGACTGCTCCAGAACAAAATTATTTGGTTCTGATAATTATTCTTCTGCAGAGCTGGTCAATTTGTCCACAATTTCTGCATTCAGAATTTTGTTTCCTCAGCAACTATTGGGGGCGAGAGGAAAGTGCAAACCTGCAAACACTTAGGCCCAGATTCATAAAGGAACTTAGGTGTTGCAACACCTCACTTTTAGGCATCTACGGCTATGTCTACACTCGCGGCTTCTTGCGTGAAAAATATGCAAATGAGGCTAAGTGAGGAATATCGCAGAACCTCATTTGCATACCTAATGAGCCACCATTTTTGCAGAAGAGACAGAAGAAAATAATCAGTGTAGCGGCATTGTGCAAAAGGGTTTTCCTTGCGAAGAAGGGGCAATGTAGACAGCTCCTTCTGGAGCAAGAGCCTCTTCTGCAAAAAGTGGCGGCTCATTAGGTATGCAAATGAGGTTCTGCGATATTCCTCGCTTAGCCTCATTTGCATATTTTTCACGCAAGAATCCGCGAGTGTAGACATAGCCGTAGATGCCTAAAAGTGAGGTGTTGCAACACCTAAGTTCCTTTATGAATCTGGGCCTAAGTATTTGCAGGTTTGCACTTTCCCCTCACCCCCAACAGTGGCTGAGAAAACACAAAATTCCATGCTTAGTCTCATTTGAATATTTCTCACGCAAGAAGCCGCAAGTGTAGACATAGCCTACACGTATATCTATACTGCAGGACAAAGTTGAATTAAGATATGCAACTTCAGTTATGCAATTAATTAGCTGAAGTCAAAGTAGCTTAACTTGGCTTTTGGCACAGTTTACACTGCAGGAAGTCAAAGGAAAAAGACTCTTCCTTTGAATTCCCTCAATCCTCATGAAATGTGGGTTACCGGAATCAACAGGAGCACCCCTCTCTGTTCGAATTAGGTATCTTAATTAGACTGCTAATTTGACCCCTGGAAGATCAACAGAAGCAGCTTTCATCTTCCTATGCAGTGTAGACATACCCTAAAAGATCAGTGAAACAGTGGGATCCTCAAAGTCTGAGTTAAGTGCCCAGACTCCTTTTATAATTTAGAATGCAACCAACCAGGGGTGGCCTGTCAATGTAGGTGAACTAGGCGTCGCCTAGGGTGCCAAGATAAAGGGCTGTTAATGGCTTTGGAGGTAGGGGCGCCGATCGCAGTTTCGCTTAGGGCGCCAGTTGCCGGCAGCTCACCTAGGGCTGCTCCTGCAACCAACAAAAGCTAGAATGCTAAATGAGGAGCTGCCTAACCTAGCCAAGGGGTGATGCCAATGAGACAAGTGTGTTCTAAACCTCATCATTCTCTGACAGGTGGCACCTACTTCTGCTAGTGACCCACAGCTGGGAACCCTTCACCTGGACTTAGGCAACCTCGTCAATTCTTGCAAGAATGAGTTAAGCAACTGCCTTATCCCATGCAAAATGATGGCACTTCAGCCTGGTTTTAGAGCACTCACCTGGGAAATCTGGCTTCAATTTTCCCCTCTGGCAGAGCAGAAACAAGAATTTGAAGGAGGTATTACCTATCTTTGAGAAGAGTACTTTAATGCCTGAGCTATGGGATATCCTGATGTGAGAGTCCCTCAGTCTCTCCTCTTGAAATTGTTCCATTGTGTATAATTCCTTAATTACTTAAGTTATTGGGCCAGAAAAAGAGAAAGAGAGAGAGAGAGAGAGAGAATGAGAATATGACTCTACAGTCAAGTGGTTAAGGCATCCATCCTGGGAGATAAGAAACCCATGCTCCAGATACCCCCGACCCCTACCTGTCCAAGGATTTCAGAAACCATGAAGGAGACAGCAGTGTGCATGCTTGGACGTAGAAATTTAGGCATTAAGAGGACTGTTTCTCTGAAAACATAGATGCTGAGTGACTTCAGAATTCTATTTGGACCAGCAGGAGCTCTATTGATTGCAGTGGGACCTAAAACTGAGATTTAGGTGCCTAAGTTCATTTGTGAACATGGGACATAATCTGCCTAAAGGAGTAGCCTCAGGTAATTTTTAGGTTATTGGAAGATCTGACCCTAAAATAGTCTGAGGAACCCTATTATCAATTGCTGAAGAGACCAACTGAATTCCCAACTTAGGGTTTGGCAGGAAAGTGAAGGAGTAGCTGATTTTCAAATATTTTCTTGAAAATTCTACATGTACTTAAAATTATTAAGCCTTTTTCTACATTTAAGTACTAATCTGAAACTTTACATATATAAATACTGGCATCCAAACTTGCTAACACTTGAGCATGTGAGTAAATTTACTCCTCTGAGAAGAATCTCTGAAGTCGGGCATACAATTAACATTATCAACTCCAAATAAGATACTGAAGTTTAAAAAAAAAGATAAACTTTCCCAATGAGTTTTTTTCTGATTAAATTTTCATAAGGCACAAATGTATAATTGCCTGAGCAGTGCCTAAAACTTATGCCCTAATAAATCTGTTAGTCTCTGAGGGAGTGTCTATACTAGGAAATTATTTTGAAAAACCAATTTCAAAATAACTCCCAAAATAACTATTTCAAAGTAAGTGTTATTCCTCATGGAAAGCAGGAGTTATTATTTTGAAATAACCTTATTTTGAAATAACAGGCTTGGTTGTTTGGATACTCCACTTGTTATTTTGAAGTAAGGGGAGTTATTTCAAAATAACTTCCTAGTATAGGCCAGCACTAAGGTGCCACTGGATTCCTTATTGTTGGGTTTTGCTTCTTTGTTTTTTAAGTTATGGTGATTCTTCAATTTTTTCCTCAACGTCCCTTATCGTCATCCCATTTTACAGACTACAGTAATGAGATGTAAGGATATGATGTAACCATACATCCCCTCCGTTTAGTCTGACATAATACAAGGTCAGTAATAAACACAGAAAGGATATGCATTCTAACCCATACCAGCCCTTTTCAAGTGAATAACATATAGTTTTCTAAATCAACATACATTCCAAAATATGTATACACTGTAGATTCTGACAATTGACATTCCAGAATGTTGTCATTCCAGTCATGTTGGTTATTCGTAAGTACTCTCCAAGTTAGAGCATATAACAAAATAGTTATTTGTTAAGCCATAATAGTTTGAGAGAGTGGTAAACTTCTGAGTTCAACATCAGTTCTGAAAATCATTACAGTATAGTTAATCACTCCTATGTGCTCCTGCACATTGCTGCAATCTGATGTGTTTCCTTTTCAGAACAAAGTTTTAAAATAAACTATATATAAATAACTGCGGGGGGGGGGGGGGGGAAGGAGAGAGATGACTGTCACTTACAAACTAGCAAAAGCAACAAAATTCCAAGTTTAATTAAACTCTTAACTTGCTCCCCTGAACCTAAGTATTGCTGCACATATTGTAACTCACTGTTATTTTTAAGCCTCCCAAACACAATGGATGAGAAAGGAACATAGTTTCAGCTTTAAATTTGAACTCCCCTGCTTTTGTTAGTATGTGTCACAACCTTAACATTATCTCAACTGCAGACTTTTATCTGTGAATATCTAAGTCCTGTCTGGTGGAAAACTAATTACTGAGCCACTGAGAGCTTCATAATGTCCTGCATTTAAGTCCTGAACATCATACATAATGCATAGGAAGCAGGCTCTGCACTCTGATTACAGAACACTGTCATTAAGTGAGCAAATTAAAGATGTGAATAATTCACTGGCTGAGCTTATTGTCAGTGCTGCATTGTGAAATTAGAATTTCTAATAAGTACTGCAATTTTTAACCCAATTAACACAGAGAACATCTTGAGTCTGATTAGTACAATAAAAATTATTACCTTATTCTTTTGCTTCACAACAGCCAAATTAAATACTGTACTTAATTATGCAGCATTCATTGCGTCTCTGTTAAAATAAAAAAAACCCTACTATTCTTTAATACGAGTACTAGTCTTTAGGCTGAAATGGAAAAAGACAGCACATGCAAATGTAGCTCAATTCCTTATTACAAAGTTGGTTTTTAAAAAAAAAAAAAAAAAACACTTTGCAGATCAGTTTTAGCACCAGCTGTAAACCATGATGTCACTCCTGAAGTCTGCTTTGGAAACAAATATCGAACAAACAGCACAGAAATAATTGACTAAGTAATCCTTCCAAACGGACTACGAATATGTTGCACTTTAACTTTTTCCTCTGGGTTTCTTTACACACAGGTAAAACACATTTTGCCACTTACTGGTTTGAAACTGCAAATATATCCCGTTTCAAAAGAAAGTTTAGGAAACGTGATTACTAAAAGATTCTTACCTCGGGTGCCTATTTGGCACGGGATAGATTACATTATCTCCTTTCATCCTAGAAGGGAGACAGGGAGAGAAGTCCCACTGAACATGCAGCATGTTGATCCTCCCCACGCACGGCGCCTGCTGCCATGTTAAATAAAGAAAATGATCTTTTAGGTTGCAGCTTTTGTCTTCAAATATTTTCTCCCGTTGCTTTTTTTTTTTTTTTTTTTAATATCAAGGATCCCAGAAACAGGGCACGTCTGGCAGTGGCCACCGCTGGATGCAGCTGCAGCAATGTGATCTTCCTCCTAATCCTGTTTCATTTCCAGCTCCTTTTCCAGCCCCATCCTGGGGAACTTTAATCACCGACCGAGCACGAGTGAAAAGGATAAGATGGCATTACAATGATGAGCTTTCTTTATAAAGACAGTGACTGTAGCAACCACCTTACTTCTTCGTCTAGATATTTGAGCCTGTGCGTGTGAGCGAAAGAAAAAAAAATAAAGGTGCCCTGAAAACCAGACAGACACAATGTATAGAGAGAAAGAGAGGAAACAGAGACTGAGAGAGGGAGGGGGGGCTGTCAATGCAGATAAATTTGCATATGGAAATCAGGGTTATCCTGGGTACAGTTTTATTTAACCGTGATGTACGTTTGTTTGTTTTTTAAATTGGATAGGAATTTAAACAAGGAAAGGGAGAGATTCTTGCAAACCCCAGAGTAAAAGCAGCTTTTTAGTCACCACAGAGTTTTTAATAACCCCACAAGCTGCAGCAGCAACAGCAGAACTTTTTGGTAACTTTCCGGTTGGGAGCAAAAGTTGCGTGCACTTCTAGTGATTTCCATTGAAATGCCAGGAAGAAAGCGTTTCGTAATTAACAAAAACAAGACAATCCATAATAATACAATAATTAGATAAGTGAACAATCACTTACAGGCTGCACAATGCTAACCTTAATACAGCTGTCTCACGCACAGAGTTTGGACGGTTTTAAGACTTTCGCATAGTGCACCATAATGACTGATTAATCAAGAGCTTTCAATTAATAACAATGGCAAGCTCCGACCTGATTGTTGTATTTGTCAGGCACTTTTGTGCCTATTGGTTGAGAACTTGTTTGCGGTGTTCTACTGGATGGGCACAGAAGGGACAGGAGAAGATTAATTTTGGCTGGCATGGGAAAGGGTTGGGAACCGCTGTGCAGGAAGGGCTGATGGGAAACGTAGATTGGGTGAAAGGGTTTGGGAGCTAATATGAAAAGGGGTAATAGGAGAGAAGATCTCTGGGTTAGTAGGGATGTATGAAAGTAAGTACTAGTTTGGGAGAAGGATTAACTGAAATGTAAGGGAAGGAGACTGAAGAATGGGCATTTGGCAAGAATTGGAAAGGTGTGAGAAAAAGGGAAAGGAGATGGCTGGAAGGAAGTTTGGTGAAAGCTGTCGAGGATTTTGTGAGGAGGATTTGGCTCTGGCTTTGGCTCTGGCAAGAAAAGTGTAAGGAAGAGAAGCTGGTAGGAGAAAAATAGGAGGTGGAAGGAGCACGGGAAATCATAGGTATGGAACAGGAAAGGATTGGTTGGTAGTGAACATGAGGAAATGTTGGCACGAGGCTGGCAGGGGATGTGGTTAGAAGTAGTAGGGATAGTGTGCGTAGAGAGGGGTTGTTGGCTGAGAGGGATTGCTAGCCAACCATGTTAGGGATGTCTGGGAGGGTGATGGAGAATGGTAGGCGAGTGGGTGAATGGCAAAAAATATTGGTCGCTGGCTGTAAATAAATAGTTGTTATGTATATAAAGGTTTCAGAGAGTTAACCCTGTGAGTCTGTAGTCCTGCAGCACCTTTGAGACTAATAAAAATGTAGATGGTATCATGAGCTTTTGTGGGCACAACCCACTTCTTCAGATGAATGGAGTTAAGGAGTCCAGGGTACACATAAATACATTTACCCTTATCTACATTTTTCTTTTTTAGTCTCAAAGGTGCCACAGGACCATTCATTGTTTTGTTTTTTATTATTATTTTGTCATGGAAATGTAATAGAATGGATGGCTGAGGGAGAATGTGTGGTAACTGTGGGAGGGGAGCTTAAGGTGCAATTGGTGGGGGGGGGCAAGAGTTTGTGTGGTGGTAATTCAGGGAAGAACCTTGAGAAGCAGGATTTTGATGGGTGGCTGTCAGCATGAAACATGAGACTGGCTGTTTGGGAATAAAGAGCTGTATGGATGGGAGACTGATTGGGAATATGGTGGACAGTTGACAAGGAATTTGGAAATGGATGGATGGGAAGAGAAGAAAAAAATGTTCTCCTTAATGTCTAATGATCGGACAAGAAGGAATGGGATGATCTCCTGAAGTTCCTTCCAGTTCTATGATTCTCTGATATCTGAAGGGGGGTTCCACAGAGGATGCAGCTAGGCAGTTTTCTGTTGTGGCAGGTGACAGAACAAGGAGCAATATTCTTAAGTTGCAGTGGAGAAGGTCCAAGTTGGATATTAGGAAAAACTATTTCACACCGTGGATTGTGAAGCACTGAAAGGGTTGCCTTAGGGAAGTAGTGGAATCTTCACTTTACAGTTTTTTTTAAAGCCAGGCTTGACAAAGCCCTGGCTAGGATGATTTAGTTGAAGTTGGTCCTGCTTTGAGTAGGGGATTGGACTATATGACCTCCTGAGGTCTATTCCTATCCTAATCTTCTATAATTCTGTGATTTCTTTAGTAATTTTTCCAGGTCCATTTTTGACAATCAATAATCCTTCCAGCATAGGAGTGGACAGTTTATTTCTTATATTTAAGTGACTGCTGCACTGTGACTTACAAGTAGGGAACCTGTGGGAGGCTGCTAAATCCATTCACTGCACCATCCATCCCCATCCCTTGACCCCCAAGCCACAGGAGATCCCAGAAGGAGAGTGTACTACACACATGCCCACAAAAGTTGCTCCTGCATGGACACTAGTGACAGTGGCAACTGCTGGGGAGGAACACAAGCGGGGCACTGGTCATTTGATTTTTATCTCATGTAACACCTCCCCATGCCAACCGTCACCCCCAGGGGAAAGCCCTGCCTCTTCCCACTCTTACTTCACACTATCCCTACCACTTCTTGCTCACTCTCGTGTCACTCCTTCTCCCAAACCCCATTCCATTCCCTCCCAACCTCATCTCTAGTGATGTGGCTCAGTGGACTAGTGGCTGGTGTTGGCAGCAAGGGTCACCCCCCCCCCCCACTTACTAGTGGCAATGAGGGGGAGAGCGGAGCAATCTAGCCCCAGTCTGTCTGCTTCCCTGGCGGCAGTTCCACTCTTTCTCCCAGCTCCCTCCACAGTGACGTGGCTGGGAGCAGGAGAAATGGAGCAGGGTGGGCCCAGGTTGAGTGCATGGCATCCTTGCTGCCAGCTCCAGGTCCCTTGCTTATCCCCTGGGCCTCATGGTGATCCCCCAAAGTGTGGTGCTCAGGGCAGTTAATGAACCAGGCTCTGGCTGCTGACCCCTTGTCCCTCCCCCCATGGCACAGGGGGCGGGCAAGCAGTCCTTTGTGCCCCAAAAGAAAAGTTTAAATTTGGACCCTGGTACACCCAAAGAAGAGTTCAAAATTGTCCCGGGCTACTGACTAGGGTTGCCAGATGATTTCAACAAAAATACTGGACACACTTGACATTACATCACATTCTACATTACATCTTATTTAGAAAATACTGGACATTTATGTTTTCTCATTTATATTTTCTCAATTTGTTTCCTGAACAGAAAGCTCAAATACTGGACTGTCCAGTTCAAAACCGGACACCTGGCAACCCTACTATTGACACCAAAGAATTCAAAACTGGAAGTGGAGAACCCCACTTGCCACCAGCTGATAGGAAGGAGTCCTCAGTGGGAGAATTCTCTTCTCTGTCCCCACCTAGGCTGTGTCCAGACTCCATGCCTCCGTCGACGGAGGCATGTAGATTAGCCAGATCGGAAGAGGGAAATGAAGCCGCGATTAAAATAATCGCGGCTTCATTTAAATTTAAATGGCTGCCCCGATCTGCCGATCAGCTGTTTGTCGGCAGATCGGGAGAGTCTGGACGCGATGCCCCGACAAAGAAGCCTTTCTTCATCGACACAGGTAAGCCTCGTGAAACCAGGTTTACCTGTGTCGATGAAGAAAGGCTTCTTTGTCGGGGCATCGCGTCCAGACTCTCCCGATCTGCCGACAAACAGCTGATCGGCAGATCGGGGCAGCCATTTAAATTTAAATGAAGCCGCGATTATTTTAATCGCGGCTTCATTTCCCTCTTCCGAGCTGGCTAATCTACATGCCTCCGTCGACGGAGGCATGGAGTCTGGACACAGCCCTAGGGAATTGTAGACTCCCTGGCAGGCCTGGCCTTAGAGCAAGAAGGGAAATGTGGTTGCCTTGGGGCCCCACACCATAAGGGCCCTGTGCTGCTTGGTACCTGCCCATCTGCTCACTGCCCTGGCTGGAAGCCACCTGGCTGCGGGGTACAACCAACTGCAGTGTGCTGTCTTGGGCCCGCAAACACTTTGGCTATGTCTACACTGGCGTGATTTTGTACCAGAAATATGCAAATGAGGCTAAGTGTGGAATATTGCAGAGCCTCATTTCCATATCTAATAAGCTGCCATTTTTGCAGAAGAGGCTCGTGCACCAGAAGGAGCTGTCTGCACTGCCCCTTCTTCCGCAAGAAAAATCCTCTTGCGCAATGTCGCTACGCTGATTATTTTCAGGAATAAGGGCATTGCGCAAGAGGGTTTTTCTTGCGCAAGAAGGGGCAGTGTAGACGCTCCTTCTGGCGCAAGAGCCTCTTGGGCAAAAATGGTGGCTCATTAGATATGCAAATGAGGCTCAGCAATATTCCACCCTTAGCTTCATTTGCATATTTCTGGCACAAGATCGTGCCAGTGTAAATATAGCCTTTGTTTGGGCCTGCTCCCTGGTGCTACTTCACAGTGTGGACCTAACTATAGGGCCAAGGGGGAAGGATCCTCCAGCTGCATTGCATAGCGTGGTGTATGGGGGGGTTTCCTGATAGGTAAATGTTTTTAGGGATTTTACAGACAGGTCCAATTTTAGCTCTTTTAAATGGTCAGACTGCAAATTTACTGGCAGTTGGCAACCCTGCTGCGAGTGCGAGTAGCAAGGTGAATGAATGAGTGCAGGAACGTAGGGGTAGCTGGGAGAGGGTAGTGTGAAATACCGGCTTTGGCAGGACATTTGTAGGCAGCGATGGATGTGATCGCCAGCTAGTGGAGGGTCGGCTGCCCGAGGCACTGGCTGGTGGGGAGTAGCACAGAGCCCTAGGGGAGGCACGACAGGAGCAGAATGCTGAGGGGGTGGAGGTAGCGAGGGAGGGGGCTGAATGGCACAGAGGCTGGGGGTGGGGTGATTGGGGCCAGGGGTGCAGAGCCCTGGGCTGGCAGCAGAGCTGTGGGGAAGGCTGGCAGCACAGGCAGAGCCTAGAAGGGTGACGGGGGGGGGGGGGATGGAGCCCGCCAGTCCGGGAAGCCGCGTGCGCGGGGCGGGGTGCTTCGCAGGGCAGAGGCGCAACCCGGGAATGCAATTTGCAGACGGCCCCTTCCAGCGCGGGTTTGTCTCTTTAAGTCTCGCGGGCGGAAGGGGAGGTTGGAAAAGCGCGAGCGCTGGCGTCAGAGTGGGCGGAGTCCCATAAGGGCCCTATCCAATGAGAAGGAAGCGGTGCTGGCGCCCCATCCATCGAGCATGCGCAGTCGTGTGATCGTTCGTGCGCGCGGGACATACAGAAAAGCGTTGGGGTTCGGAAGGCGAAGAGGTAAACATTCCGGGACGCTTACGTAGCGCGTGCCCTGCTCTGAGCGCCCCGCGCGTGCATCAGACCCCGGGGCTTGCACTTTCCCCGCCGCACGCGCGTCCCCCCCGTCCCCTGCAGAGAACGCACCGGGCCTGGCCTGCGGTGACTGCAGCGTGCTGGGTTATCCCCGGCACTTGGGGGTGTGGCTTCAAGTGACTAAACCCTTTCCCCTCTAAGTACTGATGCAAAGGCATGTGCAGTCTGTGTGCGGCCTCAGGGTGCATGCCTCATCAGGGTTTGAGAGCCTGCCATAGAAGTAATGATTAGAACTGTTTTTCTGGCAAGTGTGTGTGCCCAACTTATCAAGCTGTGATGGTATTGAAGAAAACCTTCCAGATGCGACCTGATACAGTATTGACTTGCCTGCCTGCCTGCCTTTGCGACCAGACAACTTGTTAGGAAGCAGTAATGAAACTAACAAGTCTCATGTCTGTTGCACTGTGACCATTCAGAAAGCAGTTAGCACTCCAAAATGAATCATAATCATGATGCCAGTTACGCTCATTTGACTGGAGAACAAATCAGCAGCAGAATGAGAGGACTCCAACATGTCAGGAAGTAATGATTGGAGGCAGGAAGAAAGTGGTTTCTTCTCTCTTTGTTGAGAGGTGAATGAAGGAGAAACTTCAAATGTATCATAAACATAGGAACTGGCGTTTGAAACAGAGGATAAAGACTCTCTGTGCCTTGGTAGGAATTGCTACGTTTTTCAGCAGCTGGGGCTAGTCTCCTTCCTAGGATATTGACTCTAAATTGTCTTTTTTGTCATAAAAGCATAAGAACAGCCATACTGGGTCAGACCAAAGGTCCATCTAACCCAGTACCCTGTCTTCCAACAGTGGCCAATGCCAGATGCCCCTGAGGGAGTGAACAGAACAGGTAATCATCAAGTGATCCCTCTCCTGCCCTCCGTTTCCAGCTTCTGACAAACAGAGGCTAGGGACACCATTCCTACCCATCCTGGCTAATAGCCACGGTTGGACCTAACTTCTATGAATTTAGTCAAAAACAGTGAATAGTCCTGTAGATGGTAGATGGTATCATGAGCTTTCCTGGGCACAACACACTTATTCCGATTAATGGAGTTAAGAGGTCCAGGTACAAATAAATATTGGGGAAAATGGGGAAAAGTATTGTCAGTTAGAGTGTCCATGCTAAATGAGGCTACTAGAGAGTCATGATTTAATAGATCTCTATTATATTCCCCCCATAGTCTCCTATTTTCTAAACTGAAAAATCCTAATCTTTTTAATCTCTCCTCATATGGCACCTGTTCCAAACCCCTAATAGTTTTTGTTGCCCTTTTCTGAAATTTTTCAATACAGGCAGTCCCCGGGTTACGTACAAGATAGGGACTATAGGTTTGTTCTTAAGTTGAATCTGTATGTAAGTCGGAACTGGCGTCAGCCGCTGCTGAAACTGATCAGTTTCAAACGCGGCTGAATCTGGACGCCAGTTCTGACTTACATACAGGTTCAACGTAAGAAACCCAGGCGTCCACAAGTCAGCTGCTTCTGAAACTGATCAGTGGCTGATTCCAGGAAGCCTGGGGCAGAGCAACTCTGCCTTGGGCTTCCTGTAGTCAGCTGCTGGTCAGTTTCAGCAGCGGCTGACTTGGGGACGCCTGGGGCAGAGCAGCTGGGGTGCTGCTGGGTTGCTCCAGTAGCGCGGCTCCTTGGCGTTACTGGAGCAACCCAGCAGCACCCCAGCTGCTCTGCCCCAGGCGTCCTGATTCAGCCGCTGCTGAAACTGACCAGCAGCGGCTGAATCAGGACCCCTGGGGCAGAGCAGCTGGGGTGCTGCCGGGTTGGTCCAGCTGCTCTACCCCCGGGGTAGGCAAGAAAAGCCTGGTCTGCTGGGGGGGGGGGGGGCACTAGCTGCACCTCCCCCCCCCAGCAGACCAAGGGGACAGGAGCAAACGAGCAAAGCCGCCCAGGTGGCGGGACTCCCGCCGCCTGGGCGGCTTTTCCCGGTGTCCCTGGTCTGCTGGGGGGGTCCAGCGGCTTTGCTGGACCCCCCCAGCAGACCAGGGAGACCGGGAGAAGCTTTTCTCGCCCCGGAGGACACGGGTGGCGACCCACCGCACGTGAGCTCCGGGGCGAGAAAAGCCCCGTTCGTAAGTGCGCATCCGACATAAGTCGGATCCGCGTAAGTCGGGGATTGCCTGTACAAAATTACCTTTTTTTGAAATGAGGTGACCACTTCTGTTGAATGTAGTATTCAAGATGTGGATTTATATAGAGACAATATTATATCCTCTGTCTTATTCTCTACTCTTAAAATTATTACTGACATTCTGTTTTCTGTTTTTGACTGCTGCTGCAAATTGAGTGGATGTTTTCAGAGAACTATCCACAATGATGCCAAGATCTATCTTGAGTAGCTATAGCTAAATTAGTCCCCAACATTTTGTATGTATAGTTGGGATTATTTTTTTTTCAATGTGCATTACTTTACATTTATCAGCATTAAATTTCATTTGCCATTTTGTTGCCTAGTCACTTAGTTTGGTGAGATCTTTTTGAAGCTCTTCACAGTCTTTGGTCTTAACTAACTTGAGCAGTTTGGTATCATCTGCAAAATTTGCCACCTCACTGTTTACCCCTTTCTCCAGATCATTTATAAATAGGATTGGTCCCAGTACGGACCCTTGGGGGACACCACTAGTTACCTCTCTTCATTCTGAAAACATACCATTTATTCCTACCCTTTGTTTCCTGTCTTTTAACCAGTTATCAGTCCATGAGAGGGCCTTCCCTCTTATTCCAGGACAGCTTACTTTACTTAAGAGCCTTTGGTGAGGAACCTGGTCAAAGGCTTTCTGGAAGTCAAGGTACACTATATACACTGCATTCCCCCATGTCCACATGTTTGTTGATCCCTTCAAAGAACTCTAGCAGATTAGTAAGGCATGATTTCCCTTTACTGAGACCACATTGACTTCCCCCAACAAATTATGTTTATCTATGTGTCTGACAATTTTATTCTTTACTACAGTTTACCCAGTACTGATGTTAGACTTACCGCTCTATCATTGCCAGGATCACCCCCTTGCTCTTTTTAAACATTGGCATCACATTAGGCATCTTCCAGTCATTAGGCACAGAAGCTAATTTAAAGGATTGGTTACAAACCACAGTTAATAGTTCTTCAATTTCCCATTTGAGTTCTTAAGAACTCTTGGGTGAATACCATCTGGTCCTGGTGACTTGTTACTGTTAAGTTTATCAATTTGTTCCAAAACCTCCTCTAAGGACACCTTAATTGGGGACAATTTCTCAGACCTGAGCCATTCTTTTTAGGTGACAAATCTGAGGATCTCCCCAGTATCCTCAGCTGTGAAGACTGAAGTAAAGAATTCATTTAGCTTCTCCGCTATGACTTTATCATGTTTGAGTGCTCCTTTAGCATCTCGATCGTCCAAGGGCCCCTATGGTTGTTTTGTTAGCTTCTTGCTTCTGATGTACTTAAAAAACATTTTACTATTACTTGTTGACTTTTTGACTAGCTGTTCTTCAAACTCCTTTTTGGCTTTTCTTATTACATTTTTACACTTAATTAGACAGAGTTTATGGTCCTTTCTATGTTCCTGACTAGGATTTGACTTCCACTTTTTGAAAGATTTCTTTTTATCAGGACTTTTTGGGTTCTCTTGCTGTGTTTTTAATTTGGGATATACATTTAAGTTGGACCTCTATTATGGTGTCTTTGAAAAGTTTCCATGCAGCTTGCAGATATTTTACTTTTGTCACTTTACCTTTTAATTTCTGTTTAACTAACTTCCTCATTTTTGTATCGTTCCCCTTTCTGAAATTAAACGCCATAGTGTTGGGCTGCTGAGGTGTTTTTCCCACCCCAGGGATGTTAAATTTTATTACATTATGGTCACTATTTCCAAGTGGCCCAGTTATATTTACCCTTTGGACCAGATCCTGCGCTCCACTGGGACTAAATCAAGAATAGCCTTTCCCCTTGTGTGTTCCAGAACCAGCTGGTCCAAGAAGCAGTCACTTAAGGTATGAAGAAATTTTATCTCTGAGCCTGTCCTGAGGTGTGTACCCAGTCAATATGGGGATAGTTGAAATCCCCCGCTATTATGGAGTTTTTTATTTTGATAGTCTCTCTAATCTCCTTTAGCATATCATAGTCACTATCACTGTCTGGTCAGATGGTCGAAAATATATCCCTAGTGCTATATGATTGTTGTTGGAGCATGGAATTATTACCCATTGCAATTCTATGGAACATTTTCTCCATTAAAGATTTTTACTTCATTTGATTCCACATTTTCTTTCATGTATAGTGCCACTCCCCCACCACCATGACCTGTTCTGTCCTTCCAATATATTTTGTACCCTAGTATGACTGTATCCCATTGATTGTCCTCATTCCGTCAAGTTTCTATGAAGCCTATTACATCAATATCCTCCTTTAATAGGAGTCACTCTAGTTTACCCATCTTATTATTATGTAGACTTCTAGCTTTTATGTATAAGTACTTCAAAAAATTGTCACTATTTATCTGTCTGCCATTTCCTGATGTGTTTAAACTTTTTCTTTTGATTGATTCTCATCTGATCTTACCCATATTTTATCATCTTCCATCCTCTCTTCCTTATTAGGGGATAGAGAAAATCTCTATTAATAAACCCTCCCCTATGAGAGGATCTCTGTCCGATCCCTGTCTTCCTCTGCACCCATAGACCGTCTGCTTTCCCCTAGACCTTAGTTTAAAAACTGCTCTATGACTTTTTAAATGTTAAGTTCCAGCAATCTGGTTCCATTTTGGTTTACGTGGAGCCTGTCCTTCCTGTATAGGCTCCCCCTTTCCCAAATGTTTCCCCAGTTTGTAATAAATCTAAACCCCTCCTCTCTATACCTTCATCTCATCCATGCATTGAAACTCTGAAATTCGTCCTGCCTACCTGGCACTGCACTTGGAAATTGAAGCATTTTAGAGAACACTACCATAGAAGTCCTAGATTTCAATTTCTTTCCTAGCAGCTTAAATTTGGCCTCCAGAACCTCTCTTCTACCCTACCCCACCCCACCCCACCCCATTGGTAGCTACATGTACCACGACCACTGGCTCTTTCCCAGCACTACACATAAGTCTATCGAGACATCTCGAGAAATCCACAACCTTTGCACCAGGCAGGCAAATCACCATACAGTGGATCTAGAGAAGATCCACCAAATCAATTGCAGAGCACTCTGCAGATGACCCCTGTACTGTGCACCCCACAAGAAGAGTAAGGTAAGTTGATGGGACCATTTCTTCTGTTGGATCACTGCAGTGAAGACCCTGCAGTAATTCAACCTAAGGTATGTCAACTCAAGTTATGTTAGTCACATAGCTGGAGTTAGTTATAGTCTATGAGCTTACAAGAAAAGTTAGGAAAGGCTCAAATAAGCTGTTGATTCAAATATTCAGCACTGCTGAAGGTGGGAAATGCACAGAATTGTATATGGATGATAAATATAAAGATCTGTCCCTAATCCATCTCTGGAGTTAAATTAAAATGTGCTGTCCAGAGTCCTTGCCCTTTTTTTTTTTTTTTTTTGCTTTGGGTGGGATTCCTTCTGTGATCAGGTGCTACTATATTTATAATCAGGGTTAGTTCAAGGGTGTGTGAAATGATCCCATTAATTTGGTTCAGGCTACTTAGCTGTACTACTGTGTTTACTTGGATTTGTAAAATTACAATGAATATACTTAATAATTCACAGGGAAGTTCAAACCAGGCATCAAAGTTGAAAATATGTTTAAGCAATGAATACTTGATGATATTGACTTGAGACTAAACAATATTGCAGAGTAAGTTAGGTCATGTAAAAAAATTACTGAGAAGTGCCAGCACTCAAATTGAAATCCATGGTTGAACTTAGAATAGGTATAATTATGGCAGAGCTCTATAACTTGCACTTTCAGTATACTGTTTAAAAAACAACAGAAAAATTAATGTTTTAAAGTCGGTTATAAAGTTTTCTTTTAGATATATGTCCTTGTTTAGTGAACATTCGTCATCCTGCTTTTGTTCTCTCCCTCCTCTCTCAGATTTTTTGGTAAAGAGATTTTAAATACCAGCTTTCTTGCAGTCTTAGCTAAATTGGAATTAATCATATGGTAATTTTACTCACTTTATCTATATGCGAGTTACATAGTTGCATAATTAATAATGGAATAGTGATTCAGTCTGCAGATTTATTGCTATTTAGCATGCATTTGGGCTGCAATGTTCTTTTATTGTAGGACATAGATAACAAAGGAGTCTTTTTTTTAACTCAATTACCTTTTATCATTCAGTAGAGAAAACATAGCTACAAGAAAATCATTTCCAGAAAACTTAAGTTATATTTGTTTTTTTAAAACACATTTTCAGCAACCAGGTGTGAACAATGAATGATGACTTCACTATTTCCCTCACACCTCCATCCCTTACTGACAGTTTAGAGATGGCTATGGAAGTGGAGAAGGAGAACTCAAGACCCCCTTGTTTTTCCTGTGCTTTGGACAACAGAGATGGAGGGAGACACTTTTCTGTAGAGTCTTATCTAGCAAGTGGGTCTCTTAAGAGGTATGTTTATACTGCATTTAAAAGTGTGTTATACTTTTGGAATGTTTCAGTTGCTTCTTTCAGCAGCTGCTTGCCACATTAGAGGTCTTGACAGTGTTTTTACATTTGTTTTCTTCTTCAGCCATTTGCATCCCCCAGACAAACCTCCCACTCATACCTGGGAAGAAGGGTGATTTTATGTTGAACATATTCAGGAGAGCTGGATTCAATTCCTAGCTCTGCCACAGACTTCTTTTGTGATCTTGAATAAGTCACTTTATCTGCCCATGTATTCCTCATTTGTAAAGTGAGGATGATTATTCCTTTGTTTGCATTTTCTAGTTATACTGTAAGTTCATAGAAACACAGATGGAAGTATTCAGTGCCTAGATCAACTGTGCTCCAGTTTGAACTGGGCTGCTTGGCATGACTGCGATAGAGATGATGCTAATAATACTATCCTAGACAGTGATTGGCTCACATCTCATAAATAAGTAGTGTTTTGTTCCTGAAATACCTATACACTTCTAGGTAAGGAAGTATCAGGGTGACTGAGAAGGTGCTGCTTTTCTCTCTGACTACCGAATCTGTAGACAAATATAGTGCCGGGGAATAGTAACTTCACTTTCACAATGAAAGGCCATTTTTTTTGTCCGCTATATTTTCTTTACAGTTAAACTAGCAATGTTAGTCATTGTTATTCAAGAGGTACTGTATCCTTTTTTCTTTAAACTGTGTGCACTAATGATGCAGAATTGACCATAGGTGACAGAGTTAATCCCTGA
Source organism: Pelodiscus sinensis (assembly GCF_049634645.1). NCBI lineage: Eukaryota > Metazoa > Chordata > Testudines > Trionychidae > Pelodiscus > Pelodiscus sinensis. The sequence continues at coordinate 68,945,115 of NC_134713.1, read as the reverse complement.
AGTCTGTAGAATACTTGAGAGCTAAGCTAAAATGATTTTCCTGGCCTAGAGTTTTTATAAAATCACTATGTGGATGTGTTCATTCCAGCTGTTTAAGGTTATGTTCTGTATCTGTGTCCAAAGGGTTACTTACTAGTAAGTCTACATAGAAGAATAAATGCTCATTCTAGAGATAATTATTAGACATGCTGGACCATTCAGGTGCATAAGTATTTCAGCTGTGACATACATTAAAGTATGATGCATATCTCATAAATAAGTAGCGTTTTGTAGGTAATGTAGCAGTCTCCTTCAGCCTATTAAAAACAAGTTGTGTATTGTGCCTCAAGCAGGACCTGTTGTAAGAGTGAAAGATGCTTTAGAATGTGGGTGGGGGTTTATGATAGTGATGCTCTTATGTTGTTGGAATTAGGAATTGCTATATTTCATATGCTCAAACCTTTTACAGTGATATAATATCGACAGCCTTTCCTTGAAGAGCACCGGTGGAGCTTCCAATTTATAGTATATATGCTACAGATACATTGATAAACTAATAGTAATAGGCAAGCCTTCTGTAGGTATTGTATCCTTTATAATCGAGGTTATCAACCTGGGGTTTGGACTCCTGGGGGGCTGCAAGCAGTATTTCGGGGGGGTACCATGCAGGGCCAGCATTAGATTCACTGGGGCCAGGACGGAAATCCTAAGCTTCACTGCACGGGGCTGAAGCCTGAGCAATGTAGCTTCCTAGGAGCCCCAGGCAGTTGCCCTGCTTGTTACCCCCTAACATGGGCCCTTGCTTTTATATACAGAGAAATAGTAGTTGTGACATAGGTAGGGCATGGAGTTTATACCATGCAGGGGTGGGGGTCAGAAAGAAAAAGGGTGAGATCCTCTGCTTTATAATGTATTATAGAAGAATCTGTGACATGTACTCACTTTCTTTTTTCAGGCTTTTGCTGAGACTGGATCCTTCTCCAACTGACTATGAGGAAGATACTGTGGAAATATTTGGCTTTCATTGGGTTACTGAAATTGCATTAGTTGAGTCCTGTAGATTTCTCTTTGGTTTACTTAGGTATGGTGTGCTTATTATCATATCAGTCCATTTCCAAGATTTAATTACACTCCTATCTGTGTTGCTTAACACACTTTGGGGTTTTCTACTTTATAAAATGGTAAAAAACTATAGACATTATACCTCATATATAGTAAACACCATCTTTAAGGCTAAGTTTTTGCCAGGGATATTGTAAGTAAAAGTCACGGACAGATTGCAGGCAATAAACAGAATTTCATGGAAGCCTATGACCTGCCGCTGGCTTTCACTAAAAATATCCTTGACAAAGTTGGGAGGCATGTTCAGCACCCATGATTGCTGGGGCTTTGGGGTCCCCCACTGCTGTGGTCAGTGGGAGCTGTGGGGTTCTCCTGCTATAGGGTTGGGCTGCTGTGAGGGTCCTCATCCCCAGGATAGCTCAGTGCTCAGAGGGGTCCCCTACTATGGTTGGGAGCTGTCAGGTCTCCTTGTTGCCCACCACAGCTGGACAGCTATGGGGGATCCTCCCGAGTGTGGAGGCTGGGAGCTTTGTGTGTGTGTGTGTGTGTGTGTGTGTGTGTGTGGGCGGCGGGGAGAGGGGGGCCGGGGAAGGGTCACTGGATTTGGAGCACGACCCTGGAGACAATGTCATGGAGGTCACTGGAAGTCACAGATTCCGTAACTTCCATGGCATAATCATAGCCTTAACCAAATTATATGACAGCTCAATTCAGTGAGGGGCAGGTGATTTACTTGTAGGGTAACTAAAACTGATGAATTTTACACCAGTGAACTATGCATTAGAAGTATAGTACAATGTGACTTCATGTTGAATTTCTAAGCAGCATGATTCATGCATCTCTTTACTCTGCCAGACTCGGAATGAGAAGAAATATTTGTTACAACAATTTTATGTTTAATTCATAATGTACAGTAATTCTTGTCTAGTCTAACTAAAATCTTGTTTGAAGATTATTTCTCAAAAGTTTTTTGTATGTGCACGTAAACAGAAGTGGATGTTATAAATCAAATACTTTCAACGTAGTATGCAGCATTTTCTTCACTTGTTTGGATTAGCGTAGTGTCAGCAATCTGTTTGGCTACAGCTACTCCGATTAATTCAGTGCAGATGTTTAATCTGGTCAGTGCAAACATACAGATCATTGATAATCCTCTTTGCTACTGTTAATCCTCAGGATGTAAAGCACATGGAGGGTATACTGGTTTTTTTTGTGTGGGTTTCTTCAAACATGCCATATATCCCATCACCCCTTAGAATTCACTATAATCATCGGTACCTTGAGGGTACGACCATGGGAATATTATGGAACATGTTACTAACAGGTTCTGGTCTTTTTAATATAATGGCACAGATCCTGAAAAATGGGAGGAAAAATGACTTTTAAAAAATACATTGCTGCTGCTTCTTTGATAGAAACTATGATTTCCCTCCCTCCCCAAATAGAGGAAAACATGGCAGGCTAGCTCTTTAATGGTTTTGATTAATTAACTGAATCTTCTGTATCCCTTTTCATCATTCTACCTGATTCATTCTGTGCCAAAAATTGATCCTGTTTGGTCACAGGCACATTTTCTATCCATGTAACTGATCTTCCTAACCCCCCACAAAGCCCTGCTCTCTCAACTCAGATTATCTTGTTGTAGGATGATAGGCAGGCGCTAAGCACATTAATTGCCATCACCAGTGTCATTCTCTAGAATCCATTTGTCTCATAGCAGTCAGACTGGTGCAGTCGCAGTTTGCTCTGGGGAAAGCAGCAGGGCTAGGTGGCCTTCTAGGCTGCATCTTATGGGGAAGCATTTCTATAAAATAGAACATAGCTTGTGTGGTGGCTCAGCCCACAAGGTATGCAGCGTTTTAGCTAACCCTTCACATATGGAGGCAATTTTGTAGGGAAAGCGCATCTAATATGTGAACGCTGTTTATCCAGTTATCTTCAGTAACACAGTTTGTTTAAAATTGTATTCTATATGTTTTCAGTGCCCATGAAAAATTATGTAGTTGAACATATATTTCAAATGAGATGCAAAACAGAATTCCTGAATATTTATAGTCCATGAAACTTCCTCTTGTACTTTTTATAAGAATAATCTTGGCTTATTGGTTAATCTTATTCACTACATACACCCTCCTCCCCGCCTCTGTACCAGAGGCATTGGGGGGGTGGGGAACGGGAGCTGCTGCCCATAAGAAGCTGACTTAACGCAGGCTCCCCAGGAGCACTGGATCTGCCTGCCATCCACTGCATTGCTGCCTCTGATAGAGAAGCAGCAGTGCAGAGGGAGGCACTCTGGAGCTGATATGCACAGGGAGCCAGCTTTTGACTCTCTGCATGTGCTGATTTCGCTGACCTGCCTGCCCCCCACTTGCTGCCTCCTACAAAGATTGTAGGAGGGGGGGCAGTCAGGAGCTGATGCTGGGGAGCTGGCTTAAAAGCTGGTTTCCCCCCAGTACCAGCTCTGTGGTGCTACCTTCGCCCCCCCGCACTGCTGCCTCTATTAGAGGCAGCAGCGGGAGGTGGCAGGGGGCAGCTGCTGCAAAGCAGCTTCTGTCCACAAGGAGTCCAAGCTCTACGTGAACAGTGTCTGCTCTGCCTCCCACCGAGCCTCCCTTACCCTCTTCGCAGCAGTATCCCCTGCCTCTCACCCTCCCCCCGCCACCAACAGCAGCCTCTCTCCACGGGGAGCTCTGTATTAGATGCAGCAGTGCGGGGCAGCAGGCAGCCGGTCTGCAGAGAGCTGGTTTTTAAACGGGCTCACTTCACAAACCAACTCCCGCCTGCCACCCCTGATCAGAGGCAGCAGCGCGGAGTGGCAGGGGGCTCCCTGGGAATGGGGCTGGGAGCACAGTGGCTGCAGGCTCTGCTCCTGGGGACTATCGAATAGTTGTGTAACCTAAAATTTCATGTGGTTATACAATATCTGACATCCCTAGTCCTGTCCCAAATCCAACGTTGACAGTTACATTTTGCGCTGTTGCTTTTGAGTTGAGTGTTGGATAAGACTGTGTTAATTACATCCTGCCTAAAGATTTGTTTACATCAGAACCACCCACAGTTGAAGTAATCTTTTAAGTGAGCCTTGTATGGACTTTTACCTATAGTGTTAAGGTACTTGTCTTTCTGGATGAAATATACGCTATTTATCAAAACAATTATTTCTGTTTGTTTTGATGTCTCCACTAACTCCCAGCTAGAATCCCTATCACTAGTGACACTTTCTCAAACAACAATCTTTATCTCTCTGGTTATTATTTGGTGTGCTTCAACATTATTCCATTGCTTTCTTTTTTCTGATCTAAGGATATGTCTACCTTATAGATCTTACAGTGGTACAGCTGTACCACTGCAGCTGCAATGCTGTAAGGTCTCCTAATTAGCCACTCAATAGGAGCTCTCCTATTGTATAATTAAACCAGTCCTAATAAGTAGCATTGGTCATGTTGGTGGGAGATGCTACATAATACTGTGTACACTGGCACTTTGTCAGTGAAGCTTACATCAGTCATGTGGGGTTGGTTTTTTTTTTTTTTTCTTCACACTGTTGTCTAACAAAAGTTTTGCCATAAAGAAAGCATAAGTCTAATTGACGGCCCCTACCTTTTGGGCTCACTCCTTCTCTGCACGATGCTCATTTAATGTTTTCTTTAAAAAAAAAAAAATTACTTGACTTTGCTTCCTGCTCTATTTGCTTCTCTAACTTTCAACCTTGGTATTCTGTGTGTTGAAATCACCCAGTGCTTCCATCTTTTCTGACACAGTAAGTATGGCTGAAAAAAACCATATCCAGTATCTAATAGATTTTGTAGTGTGGATGAAATCTAGCTGGCTGAAGCTCAGCCCAGAAGGCTTTTGTACAATAAGGAGAAAGAATGGTGGAGATTATTTCAGTGTCCTCACATCAACTTGCTCACCTCTTCTTGTACGAGCTTGCAACCTGAAATCCTATTTCATAGGGCTTTTAAAATTTGCGCTTGACAAGAAGGATGCAGCCTTTTCTTTCATGACCTCACCATGATTATGAATGCCGTTCTCACATCCAAATTACTGCCATACACTCTACATGGGGGCAACACTCAAAAGCAATCTGAAAATTACAAATAGCGCAGAATGTAGTGGCATTATTATTAGTTAGGACTTCCTGTAGAGTTACATTACACCTGTGCGCTATGATTTGCAGTGGCTGTCAAACAGATTTCTAAGTGAAGTTATTGGCTTTCACCCTACAAAAACCATGAATTATTGAGCCCAGCCTACTTCAGAGACAGTCTCCCTTTATACAATACTGTGGTTATTACTATTAAATTCAAGTCCTTTTAATTAATAATAGTCATCACCTTAAGTTATATAATGAGGGGGCTGCTGGTTGGGCAATCTCCATGAGGGGTCTTCTGTAATTCATTTCTGCCCCACTTGTATGCCAGACCTTGGAATTAATGGCCTTCAGTGCAGGTTGCGTGACTTGCCTGTTCTCCCATATTTATCCTGGGTCAAGATGGGGATATTGAAGTGTGTTTGGGGATAGAGGAGAAGAAGAAAGCTTGTTGACCTGTCTTGTTTATCACAAATTAAGGGTATGTCTACACTACAGAGTTTTGTCAGAAAAAAGGCCGTTTTTTCAACAAAACCTGAGTTACGTCCGCACTGCAATTGTATTCTTCCAAAAGTAAATTGAAAGAACAGAGGGGTTTTTCCAGTGTTGGCAATCCTCTTTCTATATGAGAGAGGCCTTTTTCTGAAAGAGCTCTTTTGGAAAAAGGCATGTGTGGACAGGGAAGAGGGAGTTCTTTCGAAAGAAGAGGAAAGCAGAAAAAGCACAGGTACCTTGGTGGCCACTCTGTCCATAGCAATCACAGCTTAAATGCGAGAGAGCATCCACACTGAATTGATGCTATCTTTTGAAAAAGCAGATTTCTTTTTTGATGCGCTTTTGTGTGTGGACGTTCTCTTTCGGAAGATCTGTTCCAAAAAAGGGTTCTTTCGAAAGAAGCCTGCAGTCTAGACATAGCCTAAGAGACTGACTAGTACATTTTACAAATCTAAATTAATAAAACACTTAATTACACTTGGCTTATCTCTTGCCCAACATTTTTCTCTGGCTTTTTCTTACCTGCCCTTTCCAATTTTTTGTAAATGCTACTAAAGCAGGGATGGGCAAATACTGGTCCTTGGGCCAGATCCGGTCTACCATGGTTACCTCCTAACAGGCCTCCATACAGCCATATTTACCTGTGCCTCCATTGGCTCTGTTGGCTGTGGATTGTTGTTCCTGGCCAAAGGGAACTGTGATTGCCCGAGCCTGCACTTCTGCAGGTACAATATAACAGCAGCAGCCCACCAGCGGCTAGCCCTGCCACCAATTTATCACCCACATAAGTGCAAAAATCACCTTCTGCGACTCCATTCATGTATACTTCCCCCATATCCCTTCAGTAGGTTGCCCTTTTCTACATGAAATTCTTCTCACACAGGTTTCTGAAACCTGTCCAGTTTTCCCCTTCGTAACTCTCTATTCTCATGTCTCCTTGCTCTATCCCTACACATTTCATGCTTTAGATGTAATTTCTCTGCTTAGCTTTACACCTTTTTTCCTGGTGTCTTCCCTGTCATCCTTGGAACAGCGTTGCGTTTTGTTTATGATGATCTATCATATGCAATGTGTCCATAGCCTGAGTGACCTGATGCTCAGCTTTTACTCTTGTAAGCTTTTCTGGGCAGAGTCTGTTTCTTATTTTGTGTTTTGTAAATGTGTTCTATACATTTACATCACTTTAAAATACATGTCTATGAAATAGCCTTTATCTAATACCATAAAACTGTATTTCTTTAATTAGGCAACATATACACAAATTGGAAAACCTAGTACAGATGAGTTCGTCGGATTTTGGTAAGTTTGACATATTTCCACTTATATTGGGTAGAAGATCTTTTTATTATGTGGGTGTAAAAGAATCTAGCACAACAGGCCCTTAATTCCTGAATGGGGCTTTTAGATGTTACCACAAGACAAACATTAATTATATGTATTAACATAAACCTGCAATGTCTTAATATCTCCAGCTGTATATATTTTTGACTTTACTGCTCTGATAGAATAAAGCTATTAGGAAGATAGATGTCTGCTGTTGCTAGCAGAAGTGTCATGACTGTGTTTAGTAACTGCCAAACTGTATGTTGATTGTATAGCAAATGCATATGGTGTAATCTTGACTCCCTTGAAAGCAATAGGATTTTTGTCATTGATTTCAATAAGACCAGGATTTTACCCACAGTGCAGGGGTTATTGAACCATTAATTATTTGAATTTAAAATAGAATTAATTCAAGCTCACAATGACTATTTTAGTTATAAAGATAGCTTTTTTTTTCATTTCCTCCCAACTTATATATAAACAAGTTGTTATATTTGCTTAGTTTAGACATTATTTATGAATTTCGTTTGTCCTTGCAGTAAAAATGATGATATGGGAGCACTGCAAAACTGTTAATTTGAATTAAATATTAAGGCATGAGAAGTAGTACGTTTCTGAAGGATTATTTGCAGCTTTAGGCTTATTGTGAGTTTGAAGGCCAAATTACTTCAACAGGTTGAGTACTGAAGTAGTTGCTCAGAAATACACTATCTACTCTATGGTATCCTGTTGCTACTTGTAAATCATTACAAAGAAATAGCTGTGCTTTTTGCTTGAGAGAGCCAACCCGTTGGCTCATCAATTAATTTAGCATTTACGGCAATTTCATCATAGTTGTAGGTCTGAGCTTGTCATCTAGCTTCCTGTTATAAGCATCTAGATTCAAAGGTTAGTTGATTTGTCACAAAAATCTAGTTTTGATTGTGATTTTTACTTTTATGGTTTCAGCCTGCAAAGGATTTTATTTTAAATTCCAGTTTATCTTCTATATGTTGTTTATGCAACAAGTTATGTTTTTTAATGTAAGCATCTATTTGGTGATCTTTATTTTATCTTGTTCACTTTGTCAGATATCGAGCTACCTAAATACAATAAAGTAAAATGGTTAACAAAATAATGCAAAAATATTCACTACAACAAATATAAGAGCCAGATTATTCTTCTATATGTGAAGCACCGTGTACTTCAGGGTATACTTAGTCTAAATTCTATGGCATTGTTGCTACTATTTCTACTTCCAGTGAATCATTTGTAATTTCTGTAACATTATCTATTTTTGGAAAAGCCACAATCACTTCATACATCTTCTTATGCACTTTCTTCTTTTACGATCATTGGTATAGTAAAATGATTTCATTTATGTAAGAAATGCATGTGGGAGTGTTCTGTTGAAGTGACAAGGTTGACTAAAGATGTGGTCCAGGCCCTGAGATGCATGCAGTCCCTGAAGTCACACACCAAGACACATTTTTGTAAAGCCTTTGACTGTTCTTTGATCAAATATTATTATTATTATTATTTATTTTATTATAATAAATATTATTACAGGTTGAACCTTTCTAGTCTAGCATACTCTGGTCTGGCAACATCCATGGTCTGGCATGATTTTAGTTAGCTGGATGTCCACTTATCATGGGTGTGGCCAAGTTTTCCATGGTCCCATAAAGTTTGTTTACAGTTATCAGTCCTGGTTCTCAGTGTTGTGTGCTGTATTTAATTTCTAATTTATCCCTAAATGTCTTCTAAGGACCTAATAAGCAGTGGAAGGGTTGGTAATGCTGCTAAATATTGACTTCCAGTGGTCTTTCAAATTGTCTGGTTCAGAACCGGTCAGGTCTTAAGGATGCTAGATTAATGAGGTTCAACTGGTACTAGACCTAATGTTAGAAAATGGAGCATCTAACAATTTACTCTACTGAAGATAACTGCAAAGCTGATGGATTAAATTTTCTGCCCCACTTGGCCAGAGTGCACATGCATTCTGAGTATTGGCAGGAGAAATTGGCCAAACTTGTTTTCATCATCCCAGAAATTTAGTTTGGGCCCAGGAGATGGGTTGTAATGGTATATCCAACCAAGCCATATTGTCCTCCGTTTCTCTCTGTAGCTTTGGAGAAATCTCTGAGATGTGACAAGTGTGTAAAGATTCTTTTTCTCCTTCAAATTTTTATGGTTGATATTTTAGGTCACTTTCAACATAATATTTTATAATGGGGGTACTCAACTCTTGAGTGCCTTTTAATTGATGGGTTTGGTACTGCAGTCTTTCTCATGCCATCACTTCTTGCAGGTTGCTAGTCAATTCAGGTAGATCTTCTGTAGTTCAGACCTCCAGCCTAGTCACAACATACAAATGAACTTCTTCTAATGAACTCCTCACTGGCATCTTCTGCCCCAACTCTTGGCCCATGAAATTCAGCCTTGTGTTCAGGCTCTCAAATAACTTCTGCCCCCTTCTTGAGGTTTATGGCACTATATCTGGTGGGGAAATTGAGGCCTACCCACTACTCTGCTTTCCAATGCAGGGGCATCATAAACAACAGCTGCACCCTACTTGATTTCAGTTCATTGTTCCTTCCTTCCTGGGCTGCCTCTTACCTGGCCCTTTTTAGTTTCATTCTTACATCAAGACCCCTCTCTCTTTCTCTCTGAAAACCTAACTTAAGCAAACCCAGCCAAAACTAAACTCTAGCTATCCCTCATGCACCTTTGGCAAGAAAAGCACTCCCTTTCTCATTCCTCTGGTCCTAGCCAGTTGCTGCTGAAACCCTGCAGCTCTTTTCAGCTGAGTCTTCTGGGCTTTGATTGGCTGCTCTTTAGGTAGTCCTGTAGTATTCACTTTCATTGCTCCTTTCTTGTCATTTTGCTGCTTCCTAGGATGGGATGTAGTAGAATTTTGTGGCCTCCTGTAGGGAGCTGTAAAGGCCAAGTACAACCTGTCACACACTTGAGTTAGTGTCATGACATGTATAAATGTAAACCTTAAAACAAAATTTAATTGTCTCAGAGAGGTAGCTATGTTAGTCTGTAACTGGAAAAAATTTAAAGAAAAATGAATAGTTCTGCAGCACCTTAGAGACTAATAAAAATGTAGGTGGTATCATGAGCTTTCATGGGCACAACCTACTTCTTCAGATGAATGGAGTAAGGGATCCAGGGTACAAATAAATAACAGAGAGAGGGATTGGGAGGGGGAGGGGGGGCGGAGGAAGAGAAGGAAAAAAATAGGAAAAAATATTGTCCATTAGAGTGTGCTAAATGAGGCTAATAGAGTGATCTATAATTACCCAGTGCTTTGCTTTTTATGTCATTAGGGTGTGGAATGTAGTGGCCCATCCAGGTCAGGTCTTTGTTCAAACTTTGATTACAGGTGTCAAACTTGTAATGGAACTGAGTTCTGCAGCTTTTCTCTCAGGCTGGTTTTTGAAATTGCTTTGTAATAGTATAGTCACTTTTAGAATCCTTTAATGAGTGCCTGGGCAAGTTGAAACGTTCCCCAGCAGGTTTCTGTGTGTTACCATTTTCAATATCTGATTCGTGTCCATTAATCCTTTGTCATAGAAGCTGTCTAGTTTGGCTAATATACATGGCAGAGGGGCAGTCTCTGCTCTACTGCCAAAACCATATCCCTTCCTTCCCATTCCATACAGCTGAAATGCAGCTTCTTAAAATGCTTTTGGGCTTCAGTGCTCATATAGTCTGTCTAGGGCAGGGCTACTCAACTTTGGAAGCCCCGAGGGCCACAATGATACTCACAGCACATGCCGAGGGCTGCAACTTAGAGTGGTTGCATGTACATGCAAATATATATATGCTAATAGCTTCTTTCACACTGACGGGCATGAATACAAAGCACTTCCCACAATGCCCTGGCACTCCTGACACCTCTTCCCTGGGGGCTAGAAACGCCAACGCCCTGTACCCGTCTGTTCCAGCCAGCCCGTCCGCTTGCATCTTTCAATGCTCACCCTGCTTGGGAGACTCATCACTATGCTCAAAGGATCCCACCTGTGTGCTGAGCCCTGTGTAAATCCAGACTGCACCACAAGCCGCAAACAAACGGGCCACGGGCCGCATGCGGCCCATAGTCCTCATATTGAGTAGCCCTGGTCTAGGAATTTGTCTGATGACCATGTTTTTTTCATTCTCTATGCTCTCCTTATAACAACTAACCCATAAGAATGCTTGTTTATATCTTCATAGATTCTAAAGTTGTGCTTTTCTGCCTTTTAATTTACAAGTCAAGGGGAAAAAATGAAGATCATATGAATGAGTTCCGCTGTTCTGAATTATGTATAACATTTCCTCTTTCTTCTGCCTTTATTTTTACCACGTTTTGTGATAGTTTGTATGGAGAATACTTTGCAGGGAAAAATTGTTAACACAATGTTTTGCCTGCAATTGAATGACACTGTTTAAACAGAATTGTTCTTGATACTTATTGTAAAATATTTTTGACCGCTACAGTGTGTCATTCAGAAGAAATCTTCATAATAGTAAAGAAGTGATTTTCCCTTACCCTGATAATTTTCTGTTTTTATTTTCAGGTCAGGCAGCAAACCTACATTCGGAAGCAGGCAACATTAGACAACAGTGTATTGTATTTCTGCATTATGTGAAGGTGTTCATTTTCAGGTGAGATGACACATGCAGTTTCAGTTACTAGCTAACTTATTGTGAGTATTTAGTTTTGCATAACCATCTTTTATGCATCCTCTAATTATATCTTGTGTTGTTCATTCAGATACTTGGAATCTCACAAAACAGAGGATGATGGGCTACTCCATCCATATGAAGAACTAGAAATCCAGCTCCCTTCGGTCCTGGTTGAGGAGCTTCATTCCTTGACCTTACAGATTGGACATCTGTATGAACTCCCAAGTGGTATCTTAGGAGCATTTACCATTCAACATCAGGCCAAGGTTTGAGAGATCTTTTTAATACACAATGTAAAAATCCAGATTTGACTCTTACAAATTATGATTAATAACAATTAGTTTTATTTTAGAAATGGGTATGAATGTCATAGAATCATAGGAGTGGAAGGGACCTCAAGAGTTCTTCTAGTCTCACCCTCTGTACTCATGGCAGGACTATTTTTTTCTAGAGTATCCCTGTCAGGTGTCTGTCTCACCTGTATATAAAAATCTGCAGTGGTGGAGATTCCATCACCTTCTTAGGCTGGTTTTTTTTCTGTACTGGATTAGCATTATGGTTCTCCTAGCCCAGCTATCATGGTGATGGAGTAGGGGTGAAGCATTGCCTCCTGCCAAAAATATCCTGTACCTAGTGTTGTCCCTGTGGCAGAGCCATATCTCCCTCCCCCTGGTGTGACAGCAGTCTTTTGTAGCTGAACAGCTTCCTCAGCATTGAATGTCTCTACATGAATACTCTCTCAAGGAATTTCTCCTGGCTTGGATATTCCTCAGCAGAGCCACCTCCTCCCATAGCTTTCCCACGTGCTTCCTGAGAGATTCTAGGAGCCAGTCCCCTTTCACATTGGATGGTTCCCCCAGCCTGGTGCTCTGTGAGTGGGAACAGCAGGCCACAGTCTGCAAATTGACACCAGGATCTGGATAGAGGCATCCATGGTTAGGTTTTCTGGAGAAGACATGTGCAGCATTGGCACTGGTGATTCAGCCCTTCCTAACCATAGTGATTATATTAAGTCTTCCTCTTGGACTTTCCTGTTGGCAGTCCCCATTTTACGAGCTCCCCTTGATTGCTTAGCTGCTGGTTTTTAAGGCCTTCTGTCCCCCTCATTAATCATAAGAACATAAGAATGGCCGTACTGGGTCAGACCAAAGGTCCATCTAGCCCAGTAGCCTGTCTGCCAACAGTGGCCAGCGCCAGGTTCCCCGGAGGGGGTGGACCGAAGACAGTGATCAAGCGATTTATCTTGTGCTATCCATCTCCAGCCTCTGGCAGACAGAGGCCAGGGACACCATTTCTGTCCCCTGGCTAATAGCACAGCAGGAGGGTGATCAGAAGGCTGATTCACATTGATCAAAGATTGAGGATGATCCAAGGAACATAAGCTCAAACCTCCCCAGTCACACAATCCCAACTGACCCTGTAACTTAAATAAGCTGAAAGAGGGTATGTCTAGATTACCCTCCTAGTTCGAACTAGGAGGGTAATGTAGGCAAACCGCACTTGCAAATGAAGCCCGGGATTTGAATTTCCCGGGCTTCATTTGCATAAGCGGGGAGCCGCCATTTTTAAAACCCCGCTGGTTCGAATCCCGTGCAGCGCTGCTACACGGGGCTCGAACTAGGTAGTTCGGACTAGGATTCCTATTCCGAACTACCTAGTTCGAGCCCCGTGTAGCCACGCTGCACGGGGTTCGAACCAGCGGGGTTTTAAAAATGGCGGCTCCCCGCTTATGCAAATGAAGCCCGGGAAATTCAAATCCCGGGCTTCATTTGCAAGTGCGGTATGCCTACATTACCCCGCTAGTTCGAACTAGCGGGGTAGTGTAGACATACCTAGATAGAAAAACACAAAGGCTGTGTCTACACTGGTGCGATCTTGCACAAAAGTGGCTGCTCTTGTGCAAAAACTTGCTGTCTGTCTACACTGGCCACGTGTTCTTGCGCAAGTAAACTGACGTTCTAATGTATAAAATCAGGGTTTCTTGCACGAGAACTCTGATGCTCCTGCTCAGGAATAAGCCCTCTTATGCAAGAGCTCTTCCAGAAGAGGCCAGTGTAGACAGGCAACATTAATTTCTTGTGCAAGAAAGCCCTATGGTTAAAATGGCCATCAGAGCTTTCTTGCGCAAGAGAGCGTCTACGCTGGCATGGATGCTCTTGCGCAAAAGAACATCTCTTGTGCAAAAGCACATGCCAGTGTAGACACTCTCTTCTGGAAGAATTTTTGCAGAAGAACTCTTCCGCAAAAGAGTTTTTGCATGAGAATGCGCCAGTGTAGACGTAGCCAAACAGATAAACAAACTCAGCTCACCCAAAGATTAGTACTCTCACCTTGCTTGTGCAGCGGGAGGATCTCCTTCTTCCCCATCATGGTCCCTTGTTTGCAGTTGCTTGTTCTTATGCACTTATTAGTTAAGTAACAGCCCATATTGCTCAAACACAGATAATTATGTTTTGACTTTGGTCATATTAGACCTTGTATTTTCTTTGTACAATATTTATGCCTGTTGGAATCCTTATTTGATACTGTGCAAATAAAATCTAAGACAGGTTGAACCTCTAAAATCTGGGACTCTCTGGTCCCGAGATATCCATGGTGTTTATCCACAGTGGCAGTGAAAATTCTTGAGTTGCCAACTAGAAGAGGTACAAATTCTAAGAAGAACATCTTTGTGAAGGAGAAAACTGCAATAACATAATCTCTTTCTGGAACACTTAGCAGACTAACATGTTATACTGTTGTTAGATGTGTCCAGTTGTGATAAGAGAATATTTGTATTTTCTGTTGTTTAAAAGGGATTCTATGCTGGCAGCACTATTCAAATCATTATGAGGAAAGAAAATACTTATGATAAGGAATTGTATTTAGATTCCTGCCATTCAGTTTGTTTGGGACAAGGATTGATGAAGAGTTGATGTTCTTTTTTTCTAATGATGGGTTCATTACACTTTGAATAACTCTGAGATTTCAGAGGTTAAAGTGGTTTAGTACTCTTGCCTCCAAATGAAAAAGCTAATCATAGTTATGGTCCATTACCAATTCTTGCTCTTTAATGTGTGTGTTAGAAGGGGACACGTAGAGTTGGTGGTGCTTCATCTGTTCAGTTGGAACTAAGATGTTCTGAGTTTAGATTAATGATTTTATGAACCTGCTCTAAATAGAAGAGTAATTGTTAAATAATTGAATCATTTAATTTGATATTTGATATCTGTGCAAATCCACATGGACATAGGAGTCTGCCTGTCCGCATAGTGCTTAGGATATGATCCAGGCCTTGCTTACGAAATATGAAATTAGGAAAAAAAATTCTCTCTTCTCACAGCTGTTTCCTCCATCATGGCACTTGCTGCATCTCCACTTGGATATCCATTGGCTAGTGCTGGAAATTCTTCATATCCTAGGCGAGAAGATGCTGCGTAAGTCCATCTGTTTATGGTGCATGTTTTTGCTCTGCATTTTTTTTTAGTCATTTAGTTTTTCCCTCCTTCCCAACCTGTTCCCCTCTCCCTCCGTTATATAAGATTCTAATCTGAAGCTGTTCAAATTATTTTACTTTCTTTGGGTGTAAGTTTCTGCATTTACTTTTTGGTCACTGTTAGAGATATTGACTACAATCAAAAGCAGTGAGGGCAGGTTATGTCCAAGTTTTCCGACATACTTCAGCTAGTGCATCTCAATTTGGATGTACAGTATGCTTACTAATCCAGTCTTCATCCTGTCCTAATGAAGGTTGACAAATCAAATTGAATCGTGGATTTGTGGTACTGGGATTAGACTGAGCCATCAAAGTATTTTCTCTTGAAACGTCAAATGACTGAGTCACTTGCAAAAATTAAACACGGCTAGAAGGGCTGACAGCCTCTGAGGCCCCTGAGCAAGATGTGTGTGGTAGGCCTCTTTCTTCCACCCTGCCCTATGCTCCTGGAAGGGGCAGGGCCAGGGTAGGCAGCACTGATCACTGCCTGGAGTTCCCCACACCACCCCCAGGTTTTGATTTAAAGGGGCTTGGGGCTCTGGCCTCTACTACAGTAGCAGCTGCAGAGGCTGGAAGCCTTGAGCCCCTTTGAATCTCTGGTCCCGGGGCAACTGTTCACTTTACTTCTCCCTTCCCCCATTGGCTGGCTGAATAAGTGGAAAGGGTATCTAAGCATGACTGGTACAGATTTGAAGAGAATAGTGAAGTCCACTGAGAAATTCGGTTTTGTTATTTGAGGGCACGATTTTAAAAGAAGAAACTTCCTTACCAGTTCCAAGCAGCATGTCTGTACTTCACGGATTAGGATTCTTGAGGAGATTTTGTGATTGATTTTAAAAAAATAATCCACATTTTTATCCACAGACGGCTATTGAGGCACTATTGGAGACGAGAGAGAGACTTTGGCCAAAGAAGTGTATGAAAATATAGTGAGAAAAGGGCAAAGCAATATGTGTGGGGTTTATTTTTTTTAGTGGTTTTAAAGGGCAAGGAGCAGACTGAAACTATTAAGCTGTTTATGGTAGCAACTAAACTAAAAACTAAAAGGTCATGGAATGCAGTTGAAGAAACCAGCTTCAAAGCAATTCAGCTTGCTAGAGAAAAATGGTTGAAATACAAAAAGGGGCAATAAGTTACAAAGTGAGGATTATTTATGTATTGTTCATTTGTATGTCAGCAAAGTCAAGCACAAAAAATAACTCTAGAATACTATTTCTATCCCCTTTCTCTAACTGTTGTCACATTGCATTGAAATTCACATTCATATAGAGCTTCTAAATAATGGTCTAAGGCTGGTACATATGTTTACAACAACATTGCAACAGTTACAGGAATGTAGACATTCAGGTATTTGAGAACCAGCTCTTGTTTTAGTAATTCAGCTCCTGCCTTTGTGGGGGGTGGTGTGGAAGAGGCCATAAGACTTCTTGTTAAGTTTCTGCTCATAATGAAGTGTTATGGAAAATCAAATACATGCTTTGTCTATACCGGAATATTTAACATGTACCAATTGGAGTAATAATACTTGACATTCATATAGCACTATACATGTAAGAAGGCTATAAAGAAACATGAAAGGGCAGATTCTGCGACCTTAATTCATGTTGAGAATCCCATTTATCTTTCAGCAGAACTTAACCTGACCTCAGTGAAACACTAATAGAATAAGGTGTTGATCAACTTGAGAAAAGGTGTCAGAATTTGGCCCATAGCAAATATATTACCTGGTTGTTCAAAATGTATTGGGGTAAGATGTATAATAAGTTTTTTCAGCAAAAACAGTTATTATAAAATGTATGTTCACTTGAATTCAGTAAGCTTAACTTTGATACAAGCTGCCCTCAGGCAATGAATTTCTAAACTTTTATATAATTGGCTTTTTTTTAAATGATGTACAAAAAACTTTAGACACTTCATTGCTCAGTTACTTGAGACCCAATGCAGCTGCTATTAAATTAATAACAATGCCTCATTGTGTCACTGAGAGCAGTACGTGTGCTTGGTCACTTATCGCCCAGGGGAGCTGACAGACTTGCTGGGCCTCTGGGCAAGGTATTTGTGGGGATCCTCTCTGTGCTCCCAGAAACGGTGAGGTTGGGTGCTGGCAGCCCTCAGTGCCGCTCCTGCCCCCCATCCCACTGCCATGTAGCCCTGAGAGCCGCCCGGAGTGTGGTGCTCCAGTGGTGATTTTGAGGTCCCAGGGCTCCTGCCACTGATGCGGTAAAGCCTCCCCTCTCCTCCCGCCTTGCCCCAGTTGGCAGGCCTTGTATTGCTAGTCCTCTAAAGTATTCCTGTCTTTGATTTTGTTCAGCAATTCAGTTATGGATGTGGTATCCAAAAAAAGTACATCTTGTGTATATGGGGCTCTGCAGTTTTATAATGAAGATAGAGAGACATGTGTGAAGGGGGAGAGTTAAGTATTTTATCTTTTGAGAACTCTTTCCAAACTCTGGCAGAGAGTTATATTACTTTTTTAAAATAAACACCAGCTGTATGCAAGTCATAGAGGGCAAGGTCCTTTCCTCACAGAGCTTGTAATTTAAACAGAGAGAATGCATATAAGCAGAGAGAGAGAGAGAGATGGGAGGTAATGAAAAGCAGTGTGATAATCATTCATCAGGGTTTCAACATAATTTTATTTTTTTAAAAATAAGTGGATTTGTTGTTGGGGGAAATTTGAATTTTGAGTTCCTTGAAACAGAATGTTACTATTAATTTTTTTCCCTGAGAAAGCAATTTGAAAAGCCATTTTATTCTTGAGAGCTGTTAATTATTTATCAGATTGTGTGTGGGAACCCAGTATACCTTCTGCATATTGGTGGGCATGTGCTTTAGCATTAAAATTCAGTCAGCCAGACTGTAGTCTATGCATACATTTTACTGGACCTTGTATCCTCTGTGCCCTGTGGTACTCCTAGGCTCTTGTCCCTTTCCCTCCCTCCCCCAAAGTAATCCAGGTAAAACTCTGATCCCATAAAAATTAGCAGGAATTTTGTCATTAGTTTCAAATCTTCGACAATAAAATATTGATCCAGTTCTGCAAAATTTTTGTTCCATTGATGTCAGCGGGAGCCCTGCATCTGGAGGCTTTGTAAGCTAAGGCCTTATGAACTGTCCAAGGTACCTAGTACTGATATCTAGTACTCCTTCCTTAGTTATCTGTATGACTGTCTCTGTATATTAAGGAACTATGATCTTTTGATGTGTTTTAGGACAAATTGTGTATGCTCACCAGTTCATGAACTTAACAGGAGAAAATTTAACCAATATCAGTTTATTTGAAGCACACTGTGAGAACCTCTTCTGCGATCTGATAAGTTTGTCAATCAACAAATATACAAAGGTATCTTTTTTTTTTTTTTTTTGTATGCAGAAAGCATTTGAAAGCCCCAATCATAATCAAAGCTGTTTTGTGTTTGGTGCTATACCGATGCTTAGGAAAACATAGTCCCTTGTTATTGCCGTTTTACAATTTTACCATTGGTTTAATATACCCAATTTTTTTCAGTGTTTTATTTGTTGGAAACTCATATTGTGTTGTAATTATTTATGAGCATCTGGCAACTGATGGGAGGGTAATTTTGAAATGCACCGTGTACAGAGCTGAAGTATATGCCACATTTTATAAGTTCACTATGCTGCTTTCATGCCAAACGGGGCTGTAGATGCAGACAACATTTTTCCAAACTCTCTCAAAAGGAACAAAAATAGTGACTAAAATCTTGGCAGTAAGTTAACTGGGCACTGATGTGCATTTCCATGTTACAGTTTATTTACACCACACCTATTTCAGCAACCTCTTCTTTTTGTAACAGATCCTGTACATTTGCCAAGGAAAACTTTAGGTAGACTGATAAGTGTTAGCTGAATTCAAGCTAGCATGCTAAAAATAGAAGGATAGTCAAGGTAACATGAGCAGCGGGTTGCACTTACCACCCAAGTACAAACCAGCCTGGACCTCTTGTGTGTGCCTGAATTCCCACCCATGCTACCCTGGCTACGCTGCTATTTTTACCACATTAATTGAGCAGAGCTAGTACTTTTTTGTGTACCAGAGCAGCATGTGCCCAGCTGCAGTGTAGATGTGCTCTTTGTGTAACTTTTTTTTTTCTTCCAATTACATTGGTGCACTGACTTCTTTTTCATAGGCTCCTGTCACCAGAAATTATAACCTAGGAAGTCTAATTGGCTTATATGCCAGCCAGTAGTTATATCTTACATTCTTCTTTGACATGTTGTCACTGTGGATCTCTCTCTAGATTCACATGTCTCATGCGTGCAAAATCTGAGTCTTTTGAATAGCATTGTTCCAGTTAGGCCATGCCTGAACCCTGTGCTTCCCTTGTACTCCTACATGAGAGGATAAAGGGTGGTGTGAAGGAACACACCCTCACTCTGGTATGAAGGAAGCTACCAAACTCATCCAGGCCTGTTCCAAGCTAGTGAGACAAATCCTCAAGGCTTACTCAGCCTGAAGTAAGATGAGCACGAAAGAAGGGAAGACTCCCCACAAGAAAGGGAGGTGAATAAGAAGATGGTTGCTTTGCCAAGGGACTGCTGGAGGTAGAATGACCTCACTCTTGAGGAGGAGACCACTGCTCCCGAAACCACCCTGGCAAGTGGTAGAAGAACATGCCCCAACAAGAGGAATTAAAGGTAAGCCTTGAAAAGGGCCAATAGAGTCTTGGTAGATTGAGTCCTTACTACTGATTCTCTAGTGGCTGCCTAAGAGACTGGTACTTTTTCCAGCTGGATCTTGCTTATCTTGTAAAAGGGAAGGAGAACCAAGAGCCAAACCTCAGCCTGTAGGCAGAAGCCCCCAGAGAAATATCTTGCCCCTTCCTCCTCCCCCTCCCCCCAAGACTGCCAATTGGGAGGGAAGAGGGGGTAAATGAAGAGAGGAGTAAGTTTTGTACCCAAAGAGGTCTAGTTTCTTAGTTATTCTCTTTCGAAGTACCCTCTGTAGATATTGATTTTTTTTTTTTTTTCCTGCATCCGGAAATATAAATGATCTTGGGCAAAGAACTATTCAAATCCCTTTTGAGGCACCTGATACCTCTTTTCATTTCCTTAAGATGAGGAAGGAAGAGTTGTCACGGTCCACCAGTATCCTCTTTGCAGTCTCTAGTGTGCCCTTGTTGATAAGGAGGGCAACCCCGGCGAAGATTAAAGAGGATGCACACAGCTGGGTTCCATTTTCTTTCTAAAGACAGCAAGAGTTCACAGCCTTCCCACCAATGCGGGGTTCCCTGGATACGTTCCCTGCCCCACCTTCCCAGTCCCACTGTCAGCTCACTACAGTTGTACATCATGAATATTAGGCCCTGTTCACAAAATATAATTTTCTCACTTGGGAGACAGTGGCCCTTTCCTGCCAAAGCTTCCACTAGATAATAGGGAGGCTCTCGGAGAGATCATGAAGGAGGACCAAGTCATCACAAAGACTGCCTGACCAGCAACCATGGATGCACTGGTTGTAACTTATGCCTGTCAGATCTATGTCCATAGCTGTATCCATAGGAGTGGCTCTACATGTCCAGCCTCCTGAAAGAGTGGTGATGCACACTAGAGAACCTACCCATTGAAGGGATGGAGGTCTTTAGCTGTGAAACAGATGAAATGCTCCACTCCTTGTAAGCTACTAGGACCATGCTATAATCGCTAGGGATCCACAACCCAGATCCCTATTGTAAATCATACAAACTTCTGCCTCAATAGACCATTTTCGCTGTATTGAGAGAGACTCAACAGCTGGAGTATCCTTGATTAAGCAGGCTTCATAACTCCAGGAGGCTTTTTGGGGGTTCAGTTCATTTATTGATAACTTGGCTCTCAGTCAGTTTTTAATTCTGTGTTCCTGGCACAACCAAGACCTGACCTTGCTTTAGGAAATTAAGATAAGAGGAAGCTGCATATCAAATTTGGTGGTTCTAGATCTTGCTATTTAGGAGGAGTTCTTGAACAAAGGGATTCACAGATGGATGGACTCATGAACAGACAGATGCACGAACTCTCTAATATGTATCTAGACCATGAGCTTAATTTTACTCAAATTTATATTCTTCTTATTTACTACAGATAGAAAATTCCAGACTTTACGCATCACCTCTTACCAAATTTTGTGTATAACATTTCAGATGTTAGTAGACAGACTGGCATTGGAAGCAACTAAACAAATACATACCCTGCCTGAGATGCAGAATGGCAATGTCTACTTCCATTATTCCACCTCTGAAGGCTCAAGTTTGGTTCATGACTTACAGAACAGGTATTTCCACAGTGCCATCCGACTAGCCACTCGAAGCCCAACCATTAACCAGTGCAAAGTATTGTCATTTGAACTCTCCACAGTGCTGAGAGTCTTTACAAAGTACTTAGCAATGTGACAACAAAAGTAAGGAGGAAAAATATGAATCTCTGCCCATATCTGGATGACTGGTTGTTAAGTGGTGGATCCTAACAAGATAGACCAAGAAAAAAAGAAATTTTGGATATCTCCAGAGCCTTATTGGTTGTAGCCAGTAGGTTGTATTCAACAGTGATGGACTTCAAAGATAAGGCTGTTTCATCATAGAAAATATCCAAAGGGATTAAACAATATAGCTCAACACATTATCAGATAGCTCTTGTACCTCTTCCTTGTGTCAACATCAGACAAAGCATCAATGTGGAGCAAACTATTTAGCAGCAGGTCTGATAACAAATTTGAGAGTGCAGTTCTACAATCGCTATCTGATCTATACAGCTGAAACTCCTCATTCCCACTAGAAAGGAAATTGCTTGCCAGTCACCTACAGAGCGATCCACTATGGTATGTAGTTGAAGAATAATGGCTATTTACTGTGCATAAATGTGGTTCTTTCAGTTTGGATCCCCAAACCTGCCATAAATGTAGACTTTGAATTGCTAGCATATTAAGGGAAAGTCACAGCTGCTCTGCCTTTTATGCTTCCGCGGGAAGGCATGAGGCAGTACTACCCCAAAAGACCCATTGTTCAAAACTCCAATCTGGTGCATAGGAAGTGCATGTGATAACATCTCTGAGAATCACCGATATTCTAGGGTAAGTATCTGTTGTTTTGATAGAGAGCAAACAACTGACACACAATAGAAAGCACCACAACATCTCAATTTAACATAAATCTTGTACATCATTCCAAATTATGTGAAATAAGTGATACTTAGTAACTATGTGTGGCTGCAATTCCACCTAGTGATAATTTAGATCACGTGGATGATTAAGAAGAAAAGCCTGTCGTCATATCAAATATTATATTTTGTTCATAATTGAAGTTATTACTTGCTAGATGTGTACTACATTCTTCTAATTGTTACATATTTCACACATACTAGCTTTTACAACTTTCCTGTTAGAGGAAAATTGTGGTGATCATGATTACGTTGTGTGAATTAACCTTAAATATACTTAATCAAGGTTCCAAATTTAGAAAGATACAAAGAGTAGTGTGAATGCAGCTTCCATGCTGATGGGACAGTAAAGCATGGAGGTATCAAGAAAAAGAACCAACCAGAGAATATATAAGATAAAGTGTGCGTGAAAGGGGGCTGTTTTGTTTCTCAACTTCTTATATTCTCCTGTTTACTTTTCCTACTCCATTCCCCTTTCTGTCCCTGGTTTAGATAAGAAAAACTGACTCATACTAGTTTACCAGGGCCTAAGCCTCTATTTCTGATACCTGTAAATTTGGTCAATTAATGTACAGAACCCTGACATACAGAATAAGCAAAGTTATGCTTAAATGCTATCGGTAGTCTAAGCCAGAGTTCCCTAAATTGTAGGGTGTCCCCCCTACATCCTCACATGAACAAAAACTATCCTCACATGGACAAAGGCTATTCTGTGAGTATTTTACATAATCATTAAAGGATTTGTCATATTAAAAATAATAAATATGAAATCATTGGAAGCTTTTTCTTCTCTTCCCAGGAACATCCTATGAATCTAATCAATCATTCTTCCTCACTAGTAGACCATGAATTGGTATTTACTACTATTTCTTTTCTTTAGTTTTTAGAAAATCCCTTTCGCTTATTACATATTTGTTGAAAAATCATTTGAAACTTGTTCAGTAAAAGCTTTAAAGTAATGTTACCTGCACTGTATGTTGTTAGAAAATGGTTCCTTTGCTCTGTGCATGATTTTTTAAAATATGTTAATGGAATTGTACATTGTGCTTCACAGGAATCCTCTATAATTGTGTATAAATTCCAAGTTCAAACAAATAGAGCCAGAATATTAATATTGTATGTAAAATGCAACTTCAAAAACCCCACTGCTCTGTGAGTGACTGGACTTCATATTTTCTTCACCAGGTTAGACCATCAGAGGCTCTAACCAGTCACCACTACCCTTGCAACTGCATTAAGGAATTATGGGTTCTGCTTATTCAGCTGCTGGACCACAGAAGTAAAGGTTCTCATACAGAGGTAAGTGGGAACATTGCTGCCCACATAGGATAAGAACATAGAAAGTGTTTGTTTATATCCAAAACATTCAACATCCAATACTGATTGGTCAGTTACCAAATTTAGCATTAGTTCACATCCAGCATGATGCAAAGTTGCACTGACCCATCAGGAAATTTAGGAGAGAGTATTTTCCCTGACATACCAGAGAAAATGCCAGCTACCCCACCGTAGCCGCCACTCCTTGAGAGTGACCCAGGGTATTGAGGAGGGAGCAGTTCCAGTTTTTAGGAAAGTGAGGCAATTGAGGCTGTACTGTGCATTGTGGCAGAAAGGGGATCAAAGAGAAGAGACGTAGCCCTTGCATAACTGACCTCCCTGACACTTAAACGCATCATTGGGAAGCTTTGCAAGGCCCAGCTGCAGTCAGTCCTTAACTAATTATTAGAAGACACTTCAGAAAGTCTTCTTTGAAAGCTGCCAATCTTTATAAAATTTCTTCTTTCAAGGGGGTTTGTGCGTTGCAGTAAGATATAACCAAACAGTTTCATGGTAGTGTATTCAGACTTTTTAATATGAGCAGCTATAAAGTCTCTTGGTGAAAATTTTATTATTGTTAATTACTTATACTACAGTAGCTCAGTGTTAGGTGTTATACAAATGCTGAGCATAACACAGTCTATGCCCTGAAGATCTTATAATGTAATTGGACAAGACAGACAAAAGGCAGTTGAATAGAGGAATGTTATTCCCAATTTTCAAAATGGCACAGATGTGCATGAATTGGATAAAATAATGGAGAGTATGTTTAACATTTGCAGGTGACACTGAGCTGGCAGGGTTTGCAAGCACTTTGGAGGACAGAATTAGAATTCAAAAGACCTTGACAAATTGGAGAATTCTTATGAGTTCAGCAAGCTGATATTTAGTAAAGACAAGAGCAAAGTACTTCTCTTGGAAATAAAAAATAAAATGCACAACTACAAAATGGAGAATAATTGGCTAGGTTGTAATACAGCTGAAAAGGCTGTATAGGTTACAGTTGATCACAAATTGAATATGGCTTGTCAATTTGTTGCAGTTGCGTAAAAAGCCAGTAACATTCTGGAGTATATTATAAAGAAGTGTCGTACGTAAGGCAAGGGAGATAACTGTCCTACTTTACTCAACATTGGTGAGGTCTCAGTAGGAGAGCTGTGCCCATTTGTGGGTGCCACACTTTAGAAACGATATGTACAAATTGGGGAGTCTTGAGAGGAGAACAATGAATATGATAAATGGTTTGGAATGGTTAAAAAGTACCTGGGCACATTTAATCTTGAGAAAAGAAGACCAGAGGGGGGAACCTGTTAAGTTTTAAAATAATGAAGTGGATAGTGATCAACTATTCTCCATGTCCTCTCTTCAATGGACAAGAATTAAATGGCTTAATCTGTAGCAAAGGAGATTTAGGTCAGATAGTAGGAAAACTTTCTACCTATAAGGATAATTAAGCTCTGGAACAAGCTTCCAGGGAAGAATGTGAAATTCCCATCACTTAGAGGGTTTAGGAATGGCTTGAACAAACTCCTCTCAGGGATAATCTTAGATTACTTGCTAAGGCTTCAGCTAGGGGTGTTAAAATGTGCTTATTTGTCTAAAGGTGTATCTGCTGAAATTTTCTCTGTGGGAGGCAGCCGGGAGGGAGGAAGGTAGCTCCATGGAACTGGCACAACCAGAAATCCAGCTTAAAAGCCAGCTTCCCATGCATACTGGTGGGGAGATGTGGGGGTTGCGTGTAGTCATTAAGATTAACCGGTAAGCCCAGGCTTATCGATTAATCATGTAAATGATTACATGCTAACATCCTTAGCTTCAGCTCAGTGGACTGATCTTGATGACTTCTTGTGGTCCTGCCAGCCTGGTAGTTCCATGATTCTATGATTAAGTGACTTGCCCCAGGGCACAAAAGAAGTCTGTGATGGAAAAAGAAATTGAACATGAGATTTCCACTTCTCATGCTATTGCACCAGCCACTGAACAATCCTTCCTTCCCAATGTGCTGTGGCAGAGCTAGAGATTCTGAGATGTCCTGAGTCCCCATTCAGTGCTTTTAACCAGACCATAATACATATAAACATGTCAGGTTATCCCCTTTTATTAAAATATATCACGTGTAGGCTTTGCCCTCTCTTACTAGATCTCTCCCTAGCTAATACTATTTCATATAATTATTTATCTGCGATAAAAGCTGCAGTCAAACTGTTACTCCATTTTGAGAGCTAGGTAATTTCTACAGGTCCTGTTCTATTTTACATATGTTGTGTTCTAATCCTGTTTTTTAAAGTAATATTTTCATAAACTGTTTTTCATTGTGATGGTTTAAATAGTTCTGTTAGGACAGTTACAGACCACACCAGTGTAAGACAATTATGTTGTCTTCATTATTTTGAGGATAGTAGAATATACCATCTTCTAGACCCCTGCTCTGTGTTTTTTGAGCCCGTCTGTAAAAATTCTAGGAGTTTGTTCTCCCAGCGGTCTTCCTTTTATTTTCCTTGTCTTCAATTAACTTGTAAAGAATAAAATCATAAAAATGTTCTAGATTTTACTTGGTGCCACTTATTAAAAAAATATTTACAAAGTTGAGTGTCAGCCTGTTCGCTTCCTTTACTTCCAAAATGACGATCTTAAGTTAACAGGATAGTATTGAGGGGAATCTCTTTTAACATAGCATACATCTATCATATAATCTACTCTACTGTATAAAGTCATTTAACACAGCCAACACTTGGTTGGCTTTCTCTGTTTCTCTGCAGTCTTTTTGGAGCTGGGTAAATAAAATTCTGAAGAAGGTCTTTGAAAGGCCCAGTACTGCAGAAGGGATGTCTGTTTTTGAGCCAGCGCAGTGCAAAGATCCATTAAGTTTTAGCTGGTGGATTATTACTCATCTGGCATCACTCTACCAGTTTGACCGTAACGGAAATGTAGAGGAAAAGGTAGGTTTGTGTTTTCTAAATACTTTATTTAGACCTGTAATCCCATGCAGGTATTTGGTGCTGGAGTAGTGACCCAGTATTCCTTCTGAATTTGTATGCCCATGTGCGGGGAATACATTTTGTTACATATACTAATATGGAGATGTGTGACTCATCGCCTCCATATTGGTGCACACAACAAAATTAATTCTGCACATAGACAATCAGTGGTGGGGGTGGGGCTGGGACCGAGGGGTTCAAAGTTTAGGAAGCAGCTCAGGGTTGGGATGAATGCTGTGGCTGAGAGTTAAGGCTCTGGGGCGGGGCTGTGAATGAGCAAATTGGGATTCAGAAAGGGACATAGGGCTGTGACAGGAAGTTGGAGTGAAGGCTGTGGCTGGGGATGATGGGTTTTGGGTATAAGCTCCCCTGGGAGAGAAGTCTCCTAGTAGTCCACTCTCACTGCTGCAGCTCCTGACCATTTGAGTGGTGCCTCTATGCTGGCTGTGGCAGTTCTGGTGAGACTGGGTTGGGCTGGAGAGCGGGGTGCGTCTCTTTTGGCTACAGCAAGTCCATGCTGGTGGGGACAGTGGGGCAGAGCTTTTGAGAGAGCACCTTTCCCCGAGCCACAGCTGCTCCCTACTGGGGCTGAAAGAGCACACCTCACCCCCGGCCACCACAGCTCTTTGCTGGTGCTGGTGTGGTCACAGGATTACACCTCTTCCCTGTTCATGGCAGCTCTCTGCTGGGCCAGCTCCATGGATAGGATACCCTCAGCCTCTGCGCAGGCGACTACGCAGGTTAAAGGAAACTTAGGTAGTGACTGAAAAATGATTCAGTGTTGTTACAACAATTTTTCATGTCTGCATTACAAAGTTCCTTTAAAGGTTCGTTATTTTAAAGTGTACTTGTGTACAGCCTTTTCCATGAGCCCTGTGCATATGGATCTAAAAAACATAGTTTCAGTCAGTAACCCAAGTAAGGACTCCGGGAAGTCCTGCGAATTAGCAGTTCAGATTCTTAATGCTGTAGCATATGTTTTAAGGCTATCTGCCTTCAGCGTAACTGCTTCATTGAGTTTACTGCTACAATAACTGAACGATTATTCTAATCATTAGAATAATATTAGAATGATTATTTGCATTGGATGTAGGTTTTCTGTCCTTCAAATGAGGTGTAAACCCGAAGCATTGAATGCACTCAGTCATTAATGCCACTTGTCATAAGAGTTAAGGATGTTAATGCTCTCACTGAATTCCAGTCTGGCTAATTACATTCTGCCTATATTCTTTTCCTTGCAGTTTAAATTGCATTTAATATACTTTTAAATGTCTTGTTCTAAACTGTTATGTAGTGTTGCTGTGTACTGTTAAATAAACTGTATACTAGTAAGGTTGCTTGACACTTTCCATTAGAAGATCCTGTTTTCAATATATGACTTTTTGCCAGACGTTACCCATTTGGACTGACATTTCCCATGCTAGGTGTTTGCTGTAGGATAAGTTTTTTGTGGAGGTTTTTTGTTTGTTTTGTTGTTTTGAAAAAAATCATGAAAACAGTTAAATCTATTTCTGAGCATGAGGCCAGGAAAAAATATATTATTTGAAAACACATCAGTTTAGGATTAAACAAAGACTGTGAATGGCTAGCCAAGTATAAAAGAAGTTTCTCCTCTCTTGTTGTTCGCACCTCCACATCAGCTGCTAGAAGTGGGCCTCACCCTCCCTGACTGAATTAATCTCCTTATCTCTGGCCTGCATATTTATACGTGCCTCTGGAAATTTCCACTATATGCATCTGACGAAGTGGGTCTTTGCCCATGAGAGTTTATGCTCCAATATATCTGTTAGTCTATAAGGTGCCACAGGACTCCTTTTTGCTTTTCCTAAAAAATAAGAGGCTCAAGTAATAGCTGATGTTAGCTTGTTGAAGTCAATGCAGTTGTATCCAGAATGAATTGAGCTTACTTCGTTGGTTAACAGCTAGCTGTGATAGAGGACTTCATTATACATGTTCTTTCTCTTATTAAACTGTGATCAAAGTGGGGAGGGGAGATGATGTATAATAATGATGGTTATATGGTCCTTAGTGGAAATTGCTTCTAGTTCTGTGTCATCTGAGGAAGAGTTTCAGTTTTTAATATTAACTGTTTTGGCCTTGAGGTTAATATGAAACTTTTAGAAGTCTAAATAGGGTTCAGCTCTAGGTTTTTTTTTTTTTTTCTTTAGCTCATAGAAGATAGTCATTTCTTACACGTAGATTTAAACAGGAAAATTGTGTTCAGTTCCTCTGTTGCCCATATAAGGAACTATCCATTCTCCATTTCCCAGAGTGAAAAGGGGTACGGAGTCCTTCTATTTTTTTTAATTTTCTCTAACCAAAACAGACCACACCACATTATTCTGAAAAGTACTGTTCATACATTTAAAAACTAAATAGGGTTTGGAGAGAAAAATCACCATTTTTGAACATTGCAGGGGTCAATTTTAACACTGCTGTGGGCTAGGAAAGTGTAGTCAGAATTACTTGGGGGAAGATATTTCCCTTTGAATTGCCTGAAATGAGTGCTGTATAAGATATGCAAAGAGTGACTCCCAGCAGAGAAGCTTAGCACAGTTATACATGGTGAGTTAGGAGAGGAGAGTGCCCTGATCCACACCTGAAAAAGTTGCTGCTGATGGAACCCCAAGGGTTGCAACTGAAATTTTGGCCTTAGCAGCTTGATGAATGCTCACATAATGGGCTTGGTAAACAGTTACTGGACTCCACCAGTCTCAGGATGAAATCTTTTTTGGCATGAGAGCTACTGGGTTTGGAATGAGGTGCGTAGAAGCATATTGGCTGGCAGGGATGGGTTGTAAACTGTTGTCTTGCCTTCACTGTCAAGATAAGAGGTATCCAATTATAGAGGGTATTTAGCTGGATTCAGATGAGACAAGTGCCCTTGGTGAGTAGAGAAAATTGAAATTGTAAGAGGGAATGAGCTGTGTGTGTGGTGTGTGGTTTTTTTTTTTTATTTTATTTTATTTTTATTTTTTTTATTACGCCACTCTCCCTCTGAGTTTGGACTCACTTAGGGTACGTCTAGACTACATGCCTCTGTCGCCAGAGGCATGTAGATTAGGCTACCCGACAGAGTAAAATGAAGCGGCGATTTAAATAATCGCCGCTTCATTTAAATTTACATGGCTGCCGCTTTGAGCCGACAAACAGCTGATCAGCTGTTTGTCGGCTCAGCGCGATAGTCTGGACGCTCCCCTGCCGACATCAAAGGGAGCTGTCGACAACCCAGGTATGCCTCATCCCAGGAGGCATACCTGGGTTGTCGACAGCTCCCTTTGATGTCGGCAGGGGAGCGTCCAGACTATCGCGCTGAGCCGACAAACAGCTGATCAGCTGTTTGTCGGCTCAAAGCGGCAGCCATGTAAATTTAAATGAAGCGGCGATTATTTAAATCGCCGCTTCATTTTACTCTGTCGGGTAGCCTAATCTACATGCCTCTGGCGACAGAGGCATGTAGTCTAGACGTACCCTTAAAGAGAATAAGGCCTAGACATTGAATTCATTGGAAGTTTTTGTATTAGCTTCTAAAGAGGCCCTAAATTTCATCCTATATTTCTCCTGGAAAGGAGATTTTTCTGTTTCTGATTTTGGCTGTGAGAAATCCCTTCTCCCCAGCTGTTTTTTTTGAACATTGATTTTAAGAAGCCTTATATATTTATGGTGTGAACTTTGGCTAGACTGCGTTGCTTCTGATATATTGTTTGTGAATGTGGTCTAGACAGATATCTTGATGTTTACTAAAAGCTGGAATTTCCATATTTTGAGGAATTTTGAAAAAATATTAATTCTATTATGGAGCCAAGAGTGTAACGGAAGGAAAATTCAATAGTTTTTTTTTTTTTTTTTTTTTGGCATAGCAATAATCAGAATGTATTATTCTGAAAATTGAGCAAGGAACCATAGAACTTGGCAGCTAATATATATAAAAATCAATTAAAAATAAATTGGAATGTTGTTTGAAATATTTTAAAACAAAAACCTATTAAAATATATTCACAAGTTACAGGCAGTCCCCGAGTTACGCGGATCCGACTTATGTCAGATCCGCAGTTACGAACAGGGCCGTCTCCCTGGTCTTCAGCAGACCAGGGAGAGGAAGCAAAGCGGCGGAGCACGCGGGCAGCGGACAGCCCAGACGCGTCTGGACTGTCCGCTGCCTCCGTGCTCCGCGGCTTTGCTCCCCGTCTCCCTGGGAGATGGAGAGCAAAGCAGAGCAAAGCCGCGGAGCCCGAGGGCAGCAGGACAGCCACGGCGCGTCTGGGCTGTCCCGCTGCCCCCGTGCTCCGCGGCGTTGCTCCGGACGCCTGTGGTACAGCAGCTGGGGCGCTGCCGGTTGGTCCCGTAGCGCCGCTCTGGGCACTACTGGACCAACCCGGCAGCACCCTAGCTGCTTTGCCCTAGGCGTCCTGATTCAGCCACTGCTGGTCAGTTTCAGCGGCGGCTGAATCAGGACGCCTGGGGCAGAGCAGCTGGGGTGCTGCTGGGTTGGTCCAGTAGCGCCGAGAAGTGGCGGTGCTACTGGACCAACCCAGCAGCACCCCAGCTGCTCTGCCCCAGGCATCTCCAAGTCAGCCGCTGCTGAAACTGACCAGTAGCTGACTACAGGAAGCCCCTGCCCCAGGCTTCCTGGAATCAGCCGCTGATCAGTTTCAGCAGCAGCTGACTTGGGGATGTCTGGGGTTCTTAAGTTGAATCTGTATTTAAGTCAGAACTGGCATCCAGATTCAGCCGCTGTTGAAACTGATCAGTTTCAGCAGCGGCTGAATCTGGATGCCAGTTCCGACTTACATACAGATTCAACTTAAGAACAAACCTACAGTCCCTATCTTGTACGTAACCCGGGGACTGCCTGTACTTTGAGGTCTAAATATTTTGTAATCTATTAAAATTTAAATTATATAAATAATATTAAGCAGTGCATAGTTGCTGCTAATTTTTAAAGAAAGTGAAACCACTGAATGGTGGAAGTTACTAGCGAAGCCCCTGCACCCAGGTGTTAAAGTACTAAACCAGCCTTTGACAGCAGTAGCCTCTGCTGCAAGTACCAAGGGATTATGTTTGTCATTTCAATTTATTCAACTAGTTGAACTCAATTATTTATTCAAAATTAAGAAACCTGCTAGCATTAATGAAAGTAAGAGGGCTTGTTTGCCTATACAGTTTATGAAGAAAAACTAAGTATGAAAGAATGAGATCTGATAGTTCTAAAATTTTGATTAACTTAATGACCAGAAACAGTCAGTTCAATTCACTAATTACAAACAAAACTTATTTTGTTTAATAAATATTAGTTTTATCAAAACATGTTTTGTATTTAAACTTTTTTTTCATTTATATCCTTTAGGGATGTAAAATCCCATTTACTCAGTTTACCAGTTAAACATTATATTTAACTAGTTAATCCATTAAATGGGTGTGGGTAGCAGGAAGGCATAGCCGGGCTGGATGACAGTGATGCTTACCAGTTAACCATTCACATCCCTAGAATCCTTCACATTTAAAGTTGTTTTATTTAACAATAAAAATGCTATTTAATTTTCAATTTCCATCCAAATAGGGATTAGCCACCAGTAATCACATGTAAAAATCATATAGTAAATAAGAAATACATCATTCACAATGTTTTAACATGACAAAAAATGGAAGATTAAGAAACTGAGTAAGTATAAATTATGCTATATAATTGCTTAATTAAATATGTATGTGTACGCTACATTGTATCTTCTTCGTAAGCAAAAAAGGAGGACCAGATTTATTCTAAAGACTATATTTAATTGCAGATAAACAAGTTGTAGCCATTACAAGCCAATGAGAATCAACCTTTTATAGGAAAAGACATGCAAACCACAACTAAAATTGATGGTTTAAAATCAAGGTTTCCTGCTTGCTGATTTAAACCATGATTAAAATTGATGATTTTAAATCAGTCCGCCCAGTTGAGAGCCAGTTATCCCAGGTTACAGAGCAGGAATGTAGGAGCCCTGAAAGCCCCAGCTTAAACTGGGGTTGGTTTTCAGGGCTTCTAGGTACCCTGCTTCAGAGCCTAGCTTGAATTGGAATACTCAGGGCTGCCAGTCTCTCTGCCTTTAAGCCCTGAGATCCCCTGCCTACAGTTTCATGGCATGCAGTTGTGGACCCTAGAATTCCTGGGATCTCTGATTCTGAGGCAGGGCTGCTTTGGAGCCATTATTTTGGAATCCTGCCTCTTGCAGGTGAGCTGGCAGGAAACCAGGCAAGTTTTCAGTAGAACATTGGTTTTCCCCTTTGCTGTTAGTTTCTGTTCTCTGTTCATTTGTCCTTGACTCCCCCCTTCCCCCCCGATCCTTTGTTCACCTCTGATCTCTTGGTATTAATTTGTGAAGAACCAACAGCACCATCCCCACCAACAGTTGAGCTGATTTTTTTTTTGTCATGTAAAACGATAGCTGCTAAACATTCAACTCACACTGGTGTCGAAAAGTAGATAGCAGTATATCTTTTTATATAGGTTGGTATTTAAAATTCTCTCTTGGGGGGGGCGGGGGGATAGGAACTGAACCCTAGTGATCTGAAGCCAATTGGAAAACTCAATTGTAGGCCCATTGTGCTGGATTCTGTGTAAATATATAAAGGATGTCTGCTCCAAAGAGTTTGAAGTTGAGATAAAGACAGGATTCTGCTGTGGAGTGAAGAGGAGTGGCAGGGCAAGGGGAAAATAAGGTTACATAGACCTTTTAAGTGGATAATTATAGCACAGATGAAAGAAGTAAAAAAAAAATATATGGGCTTTCAATAATCAAGTTTGTGGTGAAAATCTATATATACATTTTTACTGGCAGATATTAAAACACGTCTCCCTTTTCTTCTCCACTCACCTACCGTATATTCCGGCGTACAAGACGACCTCTGATGTTAAAAAACATCCCCCCAAAATCGGGGGTCGTCTTGTACGCCGGATGCCCCGCCGCCGGAGCCCCTCCGCGGCTTTGAAAGCCTCGGGGGAAGCCGGCGGCGGGGCATCCCAGGCGCGCATGGGCTGCCCCCCCGCCGGAGCCCCTCCGCGGCTTTGAAAGCCTCGGGGGAAGCCGGCGGGGGGGCATCCCAGGCGCGCATGGGCTGCCCCCCCGCCGGAGCCCCTCCGCGCCGCCGCGGAGGGGCTCCGGCGGGGGGGCAGCCCATGCGCGCCTGGGATGCCCCCCCGCCGGCTTCCCCCGAGGCTTTCAAAGCCGCGGAGGGGCTCCGGCGGGGGGGCAGCCCATGCGCGCCTGGGATGCCCCGCCGCCGGCTTCCCCCGAGGCTTTCAAAGCCGCGGAGGGGCTCCGGCGGGAGGGGGGGGGGCAGCCCAGGCGCTCCTGGCGGCTTTGCTCCCGGTGCCTCTGGTCTGCTGGGGACCATCTCCAGCAGACCAGAGACACCGGGAGCAAAGGAGGCGGAGGGGCGCTGGGGTATAAGATGAAACCCTATCTTTTAATTAAAAAGATAGGGGGTCGTCTTATACACCCAGTCGCCCTATACGCCGGAAAATACGGTAACCAGATGTTTAAACAGCTTTATTGTCTTTAGTCTAAACTTTCTTTCCTTTCAATATTTCTTCTTTGTAGAAGTGATCTGAATGTCCATTTGAAACAACCATCAGTCTTGTCAGACATGAATGTGATTAATTATGATCTTTGTTTGATTTCCCCTACAATCTTTTGAGCTGGCCTAGGCAGCAGATTAGACTCTGGACCAAGTTGGTACTGACTGACATTTTTAGCATTGAAGAGCTGTTTGATCTAGGTAAAATGAGCTGGTGAAAGATTTCCAGAGAAAGAGAAGAATGAGCCTGTATTTTGCTTCCCTCATTTCCATTTTAGAGCACTGCTGATTTTGGTTACTTTTGATGAGCTATAATATAGAGTTGTTATAAGTAAAAGCTGGCACTAGAGGGATTGATGTATGCCATTTGTACATATTTGGTTTCTTTTGGGTGACTATATCTGAGACCTATGCAAGGTTAAACTGACACTCATGCTCTCAAGACAGAAAGAGACTTTTTAAAATTATTTTTGAGAGTGCAAGTAGCTGAAAGTTGGGGGAAAATACCAGTCACATACATCAATCCAAGGGGATTCTTTTCAACAACTTTTGCAAAATACTTTTAGAAAATTGAAAGTTTCAGGAAATCTCTTATACGCTATATTATATAACATCTGTTCTGAAAAGCAGATATTTAACATTGACAGTCATTCTTTTGCAGAAACGAGTCAAATCCAATTGGAACTTTGTGGAAGAACTGCTGAAAAGGTCCACTCATGCTCAAGTAAGTATGGGGAGGAATAAAGAACCATGTTTTGAGATGCATCCAGCACATTAAGTGAAGTATACAACTAACAGGTTTGTCTTTGCAATTTTGATTACGTAGACGTCTTTGATGGAGCTGAATTAAGGCAGTGTACAGTTGGCTTCTTGTTAGTGACTACGCTTACTTTAAAGTGGTTGTGCTTGATGTTAAATTGTCAGATAAAGGGAAAAGATAATTATCCTGGAAATGTATGTGGCTACTTTGACAAGATGTATTCAGAATAAGAGCTGGATGCTTAGAAAATGTAAACTACTCTGAATGTGAGGATATCAAGTTGAGGAGACATGATGGGAGAGATAGTCATTGCATTGAAAATTCAGCTATATCCTCATCACAGCAGGAAGGTGACTTGCCTTGCTGAGCAATTTGTCTTACAGGCTTGAATCAAACTCTTCCTGATAAGGTTCTAGTTTCTGAGCACTCATTTCATACCTTATCATTTTTCTTTCTGCAGAGCTGTTAATGCAGTGCTTCATGGCCCAGAGGTCAGAACTGGCCTCCTTTTAAAGAGCTTTTAAATATGCTGTTGATCACATTTTTAAACATGTAGCATTGCAGTTCTGTATAGGTCTTCCTAAGTTGCATGGTACAAACTGTAATTTCTGTAACAACAACAGATGTAAATATAATTGTAAGTATATAAGACATACTAAGCAATAAGAATAAACCTGCTGATTATTCCCTTTTTTTATACCATTTGAGAGGAAAAAAGAGGAAGATGATGTTTCATTTGGACCTTCTCTATGGGTTAAGTTGGACATGAGGAAAAATTTCCTGACTGTCAGCGTGGTTAAGCACTGAAATAAATCGCCAAGTGAGGTTGTGGAATCTCCATCATTGGCAATTTTTAAGAGCTAGTTATACAATCACCTGTCACAGATGATGCTTAGTCCTCTCGTGAGTGCAGGGGAGTGGACCCGATGACCATTTGAGGTTCCTTCCATTCTATGATTCCATCAGAAGGAAAACCATATCTGCCAAGCTAAGTTCCCTCTAGAGCGTGCGCCTGTGTGGGCGCACACAAAGAAATTTAATCCTGCCCACCACTTCAGCAGAGCCACGCAGCAGCACTCCCATGTCCAAGGAAGGTACAGTAAGCTGGTGAGGTGGGCTTGGTGGGTAGAGAGGGAGGGCGTGGTGGCTGCTCCTAGGACCGCGGCTGTGTGGTGGGCAGCTGCTCTGGAGGCTGTCCCAATAGGGACAGCCGGCCCCCAGAGCAGCCGCATGGCAGCCACCACACAACCAGTTCCAGACCTGCGAGGTTGCTGCCTGGCTGCTCCTGGGGTGGGCCGTGTGGTGTGTCTCTGCGGGAGCTGGAGCCTCGTCTGTGATTCGGCTGCTCCTGGGGCTTGAACTGCCACATAAAACTACCGCTGCCCCAAGGAGCTTACAACCCAACACAGACCCAGTGGGGACAGTTTGGCCCCACACAGCTCATGCAAGGGCTGTGCAGGTATCACACAGAAGTTGCTGTTGGGAGGGTTAAGCTCTGAAGGAGAAGGACATGGAGTAGGAAGTCACATAACAGCAGGTCATAGAGGAGAGGCTGTTCTATGCTGCTCCTTCTGCATACAGGTGTTAGGGAGAAGGTTCCAAAGGGTTAGTGACGTGGGCTGAACAGGAGGAGATGTAGGTAGGAGCAGAACTGGGTAGGGCCTTGCAGGGGAGGAGAAGCCTGACTTTGATGCATGTGGCATAGGAATCATGAGGAGTGACATAGGCAGAGGGGAAGACTATTTTAGCAGCAGCACTATGTCTTGGAGGATGGAGGGCAGAACATTTAGTTTCCTACAAATTTCAGTTATGATGACCTATCCCCCCAGTTTTTGAAGGGTCTGAGAGCAGAACCTTGTTCATTTGGTAAAAAATGGCAGATCCTGATTGCTACTGGTATAATAGGGGAAAAGCCAGGACCACAGAGTGCTCATTTGGTACTGCAGGCAGAGGAATCTCTAGCAGCCCTTCTGCTGCCTACAAATATCACAAGCAGCAGGCTAAGGCTAAACAGAAGCTCCGCAGAGCTGGAGCGGTGGCCAGGGTTCCTGGGCAGGGTGGTTGCTGTAGCGGTAGCGGGATGCGGTGTGGCTGGTCCTGAGGCCAGGGCCACCTGCATTCCTGTTCCTCCTTTTCCTCTCACTGCCCTCTGGATCTCAGAGTCTCCTGCCCCTCTCCCCCTGGCTCCTCACATGTTGCTGTCCCACCTTTAGCACCCCACTTCCTACAAACCTCAGCCAGCTCTGTGGGGAACAGCCTGGGGCAGCCGCTGCCCTGCATAGGCTGCCCAGGGAGTAGTGCTCCCTGTGAGGGGGAAGCAGGTCTCACCTTTTTCCCATGAGGTGCAAAGGCACTGTCTGGGAGCAAGGCGGGGCAGGCTGGGGTTTCTGCACTGGGAGAGTCTGTCAGGAAGCAGGGCCACTGGTGGGTGCCACAGTGGAATACATTGGAACAAGCGCACATGACCTGAATATTGGTGCACAAGGCAAAATTCACTCTGCTCATGGATGGAAAATCTTAGAGGGAACACTGCTGCGAAGCTATAAAATGGTTTAGGTATATGTTCTGGTCACCGACAATAATCTATGCAGGATTATTTTGTATTTAAGTTATTCATTACTTAATATCAAATGGCTGCTAGCTTTGTGTAGAAAATGGGATTGTTCAAAATTGTGCATGTGGATTCAGTTAAAAAAAAAAAAAAATTTTTTTTTACCAATCGTCTCTGTGACATGTACATCTCCACTATTGCTGTTCCAGGTTTCTTATGGCGGTTTGCTTTTACCTTTTGAGTTGACCTCTTATATTTAAAATGACAGTCATAAGGACTAGATATTGTAAGAGAGGGTAGGAGAGAAGTGCAGCAGGAAGAGCAGATGAAGGGAACAGAAGCAAGTAGAGGAACAAGCAAAATTGGGTTGTAGTGAAAGCCATGGTATGACTGAAGGCTGGATAGTGTTGTTTGTGAAAATGGCAGGATAATTCTATTGACATTAACTGGTCAGGCCTGACGTCAAATGGCTACTTGGTTGGTGTGACACTCGGTGTGGCACTTCACTCTTACCATGAGGAAGCCTGTCTGAATCTGATGTGATTCAGCTTCCTCATTCCATCAGCCATTGGCTGCAGAAGGATTTCCCTCTAAGCCTTACAAGTCCTGCTGTCCTACTGGAATTGGAGGAAGTATCTCCATGATGTTTATCTGTGGGAAGGGCTGGCATTTCTCTTCTCCCCCAGTAAGATATTTCCTGCTTCAGATAGTAAGGCTGGTCCTGGATTGTACTCTTTCATTGCATCTTTTCTCCTCCAGCTCTCTTTTTCTTGATATTGCATGAGTTTGGTCTCTTAGAAATATGCAATGGAATCTTCTTGCAGCAACATTCATAGAACAACTTCACTGTAATTTTTGACAAGCTCGGCTTGTCAAAATATTAAAAGCAATTTTGGATTTTATCTCTTTATTTTGGCCCAAATCTTTGCAACAGAGCTAGTAGGACATTGAAACGTTCCGTATCAGGGGACCACTGCCATAGTGCCAGCTGGTCTTCTTAATGCACGTGGTTCTTCTGCAGACATACTGCAGGGAGGGACGTGCCTCTTCTTTGGAACAGAAGTAACAAAAGCTGCAAAATGTAATAGTAAGTAACTGACAACGGAAAGAAAAACATGCCCTTGAGAATCTACTGGGTTTCCTGGCAGCTTTTTAATATTAAGAGTTAGGCCACACATCTATTTATTTCACATGATGCTTCCATTGAGTAAGCTATGCATAACTTGGGCATATACAATTGGAGGATACTGCAATGCCTCTCCTATTCTTTGTAGTTCCTGTCCCACTTACCATATTGAGATTTCTCCACCATGCCAAGTATATGGCCCTATAAATCTGGTTTCACTATGTGACTTTACTGTATCTACAGTAAAGCTAAGAATATGCATTGTGCAACATGAACTGTTGTTGTAGTTTAACAGCTAACTGCTGACTTTTAGAGTATTATTATATGACAATGTTTGTTGCATCAACTTCCTTGACATCTCAGACACCTTTAACAATAAAGTCCTACAAACAACTACATACAAGAAATCCATGGATCATCATACCTGCCTTCCTAGATCCAGTAACCAGTCCAAACACACCTAGAAATCTGTTATTTATAGGGAGGCATAGAGGGCTTGTCTACATTTAAAATACTTCAGCAGCACCCTGGGGGGCTTCACTGTAGGTGTAGGACACTACATATGCATTCTTCTATCAGTGTAGGATGTCCACCCCCAAGAGGCGACAGAATAATTTTTCCATTGACTTAGCATTGTGGACATGGGGACTTTGGTTGGCTTAACTATGATGCTCAGGAAGTGTGCACATTTTTCACAACTAGCCGACTTAGTTAAAATGATCTAATTTTCTAGAGTAGAGTAAGTTTTAGCTACCGTAGACTATACACTGAGGAGAAAGTCCCAGGATGTACACTTTAACACACCAAAAATGCCTTCATCGAACAAGGACATTCAACTAGAGAAGCAGATCGCTTCATGGAATGGACTGCCTATTTATTCTGAAAGAACCTGCTTCAATAGAGAAATAAAATGCCTTTGACCACACAGCCCTAGGGCTTTTCTACATTGTGGGCAGATTGATCTAAATTATGCAGCTTCGGCTACATGAATAGCATAGCTGAAGTTGATGTACTTAGATCTGCTTACTGCAGTGTCTTCGCAACAGCGTATTAACTGGAGACACTATCCTGCCAACTCCCCTTGCACTTCTCATTGAGTTGGAGTACTGGAGTCAATGGGAGAGTGTTCAGCAGTGAATTTATTGCATCCATATCCCCACTGGATCCATTACTGCCTCATCTATCTTGCCCACAGTGTAGACTTGGTCCTAGTTGTCACTTACCAGTGCTCACTTGCACCCATACAGGGACAAAACGTACCCATATTTGGGATCCCCACCCTGAAGAAATCTTTGTCTGATTCTCCTCCTTCTGGCCTTCAAAGAAGAAGCCTTTCCAAGCTTATCGTCAGGAGACCAAGACACACAAACTCAAAGCAGCACCAGACCTTGCCAGGTGCCAAATCTGTAGACATGTATCCACTGCAACAATGATCAGCAACATTCAAAGCACACCTTTCAAGATCATGCATGTCACAACATGTGGTGTGTACCGCATCAAAGGCACTGAATGTCCCAATAACAACTGTATGGGTGAAACCAGATAATTGCTATGCTCTTCGATGAACTCTCACAGAAAAATGTTAAGACACAAATACCCTTTCATTTGTGGTTGAGCACTTTTCACAAAACAATTGTCCTCCATCTTAACCTCTCAGTTCTCATTCTCAAAGGAAATCTGCACATCTTTAAAAGATGAGCCTGCGAGCTTAAATTCTTAACTTTATTAGACACTAAAAATCATGGACTGAATAGAGGTGCTGGATTTATGACTTATTAAAACTATCTGGAACTCACCCTTCCTAACGGTCCTGTTTTTTTTCCCCCCTTCCCTTTCCTTCCTTTCCTCTGAAACTCAAGGGGT
The DNA here is from genome assembly GCF_049634645.1 of Pelodiscus sinensis. Lineage (NCBI taxonomy): Eukaryota > Metazoa > Chordata > Testudines > Trionychidae > Pelodiscus > Pelodiscus sinensis. The sequence goes on along the minus strand of NC_134713.1, from coordinate 68,904,728 downwards.
GTTAACAGGCCACTGCAGCGTGGATGGCCCTTTGAAATAAGTGTTAACTACTATGCTAAGCAATCTGTTCCATACAGAGTCTCTTAGGTATGTTTCCCAGATCTGTGTAAACTTGAAAGCTCCTCTTTTGCTAACAGAAACAGTTCTAATAGATGTTACCTCCCTCACTTTGTGTCCTTCAAATGCCTATGTTTGTCAGATTTTATTTTCTAGTCCATTGCTTGTAATAGTGGATACTCTTACTCAAAAGTATATAACTAGAAATGATATTTATACAAGATTGTCAGCAGTCTGGAAGCCTTGAAGTTATTTAAAATCTAGTTTTTGTTTGTTTGTTTGTTTTTTACTAACAAAAACCTTTTATTTGTTTGTTTTGTAAGGCTGGTGTATTAGAAGAGCAGATACGAATGCATCTTCAGTGCTGTTTGACTCTGTGTAGCTTCTGGGACTTGAATCTACCTACTGTCACCATACTCTGGGATTATTACAGCAAGAATCTGGTTAGTGGATGCATATGTGAAAAACTAGAGAATTACAAGTATGCATTCTTCTATCCGAGAAACAATTTGATGCTCTGAACCAGTGTTTCTCAATCTTTTTTTATAAAGTATCCCTTTAAAAAAATATGTACCCTCAGTACCTATAGTTTTCAGATGCACACAATTTTTTTTCTACTATTGCAACACATTTGTTTAAACAACTTAATCCCTGCCAGATGGGCGATGAAATTTTTTGGTGTAAAAAGTACAAAAATAATAAAGTGCTGTAAAACTTAAAACAAAAATTTAGTTTTCTACAAATTTCAGTTATGATGACCTATCCCCCCAGAATTCTCTCAAGTACCCCTAAGGGTACTCATACCACTGGTTGAGAAACACTGCTCTGAACCACCTGAAATAGCTGTCATGTTTGCAAAAAAGTTCTAATCGGTTTTAGCTCAACATGGGTTGAAATGCCCCACAAATTGCTAAGAGGTAGCAAAAAAAATATTTTTCAATTCTGAATTTCTAGACCTTGCAGGTGTGGCAAGAAAGTTGTGGCAACCATTATCATTTGTGCCCAGGGCTAAGAAGTGAGATTTCCTTAAAAAAAAAAAAAAAGGTCCATGCACTGACAGTGCATTTTATTTTGTGAAGGGTGATCTGAAGATGTTATTTTATTGTGTGAAGGAATTTATGTAGTTATTTCACACTTACCATTCTTTCCTACCTTTTACCTTATTTTTCTTCCAGAACAGTTCCTTCACCATTCCATGGCTTGGTCTGAAGGGTTTAGCAAGTGTTTGCAAAACCCCTTTGTCTATGCTTGAGTTGGTGAAAAGCTGCTGCTCTGACCAGCAGTGCCCTGACCTGTACAAATCCAGTAACAGTTACCTAATTTTTCTCTGCATTTTGGCACGAATGATGAAAGCAGCAACGGAGAACAATGTAACTCATCCTTGGAAACAAATTAAAGGAAGGTATGGCACAAATTAAAGGAAGGTATGGCAATCTTTGAACTTGTCCTGTGCCATATACCAGCACTTCCCTTGCTTTCTTAGCCATCTCACCTTTTCTAAATTTGAAATTTCCTTTTTTTAGTCAGATTTTTGTTATTTAGTGAGTTTTGAAATATAGCAGTAAACATAAAGCAATAATTAGGTTTTGCACAAAAAATATGAAAAATTGTTCCCTGGTAAATGAAAAGTTTTTCTGGTTTACTATACTTGTGTAATGAACTTGCAGATCTTATGAAACAACCTCAGCGTCTGCTGATTGATGAATGTGCTATAACTTTTCAAATGACTTGCATTTAACATGTAAGCAAGTAGATTTTCACTGCAGACCACAACTAAATTGATTAATACTGGTATTAGATTCAGCAACCTATTAGATTAGGTTCTGGGTGTTTTTACAATAGCATGTGCAAATCTGCTCAATGAGCATTCATCATTCCTACCTTGAATAAATCATTTATTCAAGTAACAAAATTAACAGCCTACAACAGTGTTCCCTGTAAATTGAGCGCTTATTTGGCCACCCAGGAGAGATTCGTGTGCCACCTAGCTGATTTATCAGAGTGCCCATAGTAGCATATATTTTTACTGGTAGTGCAGATCCACACATGCCTCCATGCACATAACATTTAGTCTGCACACGGATGGCAAAACTTGGAACCCTAGCCTATACCTATGATTTGGGGATGAACTCTCTTTTAGCCAACTAATCAAGCATTGAAACACATAAAAGCCTGTCAGTAGTTAAAAGATTTTCTCATGTACAGTAGGTCTCAATAAATCAAAATAGATACCTTAAACTCCACCTGAAAACCTGTGAGCATCCAATGCAGAACCTGGTGCACTAGTAACATGCTAAAACTGAGAGCCTATTTAATATGCAGGTGGCGGGTTGTGGTCGAAAGCATTGTTTCTGTAATTCTGGTTAATCTTTCTGCTGGAAGTGAGACTCTTACATCTGCAGTAGTTAACATGGAGAGAAAGGTTAGGTTTCACTATGGGTTAGAAATCTTTTGGTATGCACCCTGGATTGGGAAAAAGAAGGGACGGAATTAGTTGTTCTAGTAGCAAACAGCATGGAGGAAGAAAAGAAAAATTTTAAAACGAAGGACTGCTTAAAGTAATAGTGGTAGAAATGTAGCCATGTTAGTCTGGTGCAGCTGAAACAAAAAAACAGGACTGTGTAGCACTTTAAAGACTAACAAGATGGTTTAATAGGTGATGAGCTTTCTTGGGCCAGACCCACTTCCTCAGATCAAATAGTGGAAGAAAATTGTCACAACCATATATACCAAAGGATACAATTAAAAATGTGTTCATTTAATTGTATCCTTTGGTATATATGGTTGTGACAATTTTCTTCCACTAGTTGATCTGAGGAAGTGGGTCTGGCCCACGAAAGCTCATCACCTATTAAACCATCTTGTTAGTCTTTAAAGTGCTACACAGTCCTGTTTTTTGTTTCTTCTTAAAGTAAGTGTGTGAAGCTAGAGTAAAGATATTAAATGGGGGCTAATACAGTTTTTCAAGGAGATTGAAAGAAACATTCTTAATTGAAAAACATTTTTTTGTTTTTTTTTTATATGTAGAATTTATTCCAAGTTCCATCAGAAAAGAATGCGAGAGCTGACAGAGGTGGGGCTGCAGAACTTCTTTAATCTTTTCCTTGTGCTAGCGGTTATTGCAGAAACAGAGGACATTGCAAGTCGGGTGCTGGATCTCCTGGATTTTCTTAGCCCAACTTCCATCAGCATTTCTCAGAGAGCCCTCATTTGGAGAGGCTACTTCGCCTTCCTTCTGATGTATATTGAGAAAAACATGGACATCAGTGTCCTAGCTGAGAAACTGTCGCATGCTTTCTGTGAAAAAGCAAAGGAGTTCTTGGTAACGAAGAATGACCACACACACAAACAAAATCTCTGGACACCACTTTCCACTTATGTTGATGGTGTTCAAGAAGTGTTTGAGACCAGCTGCTACTTGAACCTTTCCCAGGAAAAGTTATTAAATGATGGATTTAGTATGCTGTTCCCAGCTTGTCGAGGAACTGAACTCAGCATGGTCCTAAACTTCCTGCAGGTGGTTCTGTCCAGGCTCAGGTAAGTTAGTCAGATAAATGTTGAACACAGACTGGCATTTTGCTTTGCATTTGTCACTAAATTGTAGTTGCTGAATCAATAAGAGATTATGCATTTTAGATTTGGGATTGGTGAGGAATGAGGATCTCACAGAAGAACTGATTGTAGGGACAACCTTGGTTTGAGAGATTATGAGCTAATTCAGTTTTAACTAAATGGAAGGATAATCAAAAATAGATCTGCAACTAGGGCCTTTGATTTCAAAAGGACTAACTTGAAAAAGTGCAGGGAGTTAGGGAAGTGGACAAGATCAAAGAACTCAAGGATCTGAATACGGGGAATGCTTGGAATTTAAGCCAAAGTTTCAGAAAGTATCTGAAGGCAGCATTCCAAGTAAGGAAACAGAATATTCAGGGAAGGATTACAAACCAACCTTGATGAGCAAGCATCTCAAACAGGTGATTAAAAGAGAGCAGTGTACAAGGAATGGAAGATGTGATAGATCAGCAAGGAAAGCTCACTCTTGAAGCTCAGAAAGTATAAAGATAAAGTGAGACCTGCCAAAAGCCAAGCAGAGTTGACCTTGCAAAGGAAATTTCTACAGGGAAAGGTTCTATAGTTATAAATAAAAAACAGAGCAAGGAAAGAAGAAGTGGGACTACTAGCCAAAGAAGATAGGGAAGAGTTTAAAAATGATCTAGGCAGGCCCAACACCTACACACAAACTCAAACAGCTTAATGGGAAGAAATTGGGAGATCCAGATAATTTCCATCCAAGAGTGTGAAAGGATATGGTGCATGCAATTGCAAGCCCAATGGCAAGGATTTTTAATAAATCTGTAAACTCAGGGATTGTACCCTATGACTGGAGAATTATTAATATAGTTCCTATATTAGGAACTATATTAGGAAGCTGGCAGAAGAAGAGGGACAGTGAAAGGGATCTGGGAAACTACAGGCCTATTAGTTTGACTTCAGTTGTATGCAAGATCTTGAATCACATTTTGAAAGAGAAAGCAGTTAAGCCATAGAGGTGAATGGAAATTGGGTTAAAATGCAGCTTGGTTTTACAACAGGTTGATTGTGAAAGACTAACCTGATCGCCTCCTTTTAAGAAGATAACTGGGTTTTTTTTTTTTAGACAAAGGAAATGCAGTAGATCTATTCTACCTGGATTTCAGTAAGGCATTTGATACAGTTACACCTGGGAAATTATTTGTTCAACTGGAAAAGATGAGGATGATTATGAGAATTGAAAGGTGGACTGTCAGGCTTGGAAGAAGGTTTTTAGTGGAGTTTCCAGAGATCAGTCTTGGGACCAGTCTTATCTAACATTTTTATTATTGACCTAGAGACAATATGCTAATCAAATTTGGATGACACAGACTTGGGTCATATTGCCAATGTAAATAATAATAAGGGCTTAACAGCAAGAATTTTTGGAAATGACAAGGTTACTGGGTGTAGTGGTTGATAAAAGGATTACTGAGAGCCACCAATCTCATGCAGCTGTGATGCAGCTCTAGGAGGCATCAGGCAAGGAAATGTTAGTACCTTTATACCTTATCTGGAATACTGGTGTGCAATTGCTGTGTTTAGAAAGGATGAATTTTAACTGTTACAGGTGCTGAAAAGGGCTATTAGGCTGATTCAAAGAATGGAAAACTTTGAGAGAAGATTCAAAGAGCTTGGCTTGTTTGGCCTAACCTGCAATTATCCTCACTAATCCATCCCTCCTGGGAGCACTTGGAGATTTCCAAACCCATCAAACAGCAAAAGGAACAGACTGAAAGCCAGAATCTCCCCAGCTGTGGGGAACAATCCTGACCTGGCAGAGGGGAGGTGGAGAATGTGATCTAAGAGGATTGCTCTTTCTAAATATATCTGAGGGATAAATTCCAGGGAGGGAGAGGAATTATTTAAGTTAAGCACCAATGTCAACACAAGAACAAATGGGTATAAATGGGTCATCAATATATTCAGGCTTGAAATTTAGATGAAGATTTCTAACAGAGGAGTGAAGTTCTGGAACAGCTTACCAAGGGGAGCTGTGGTGACATAAAACCAAACTGGCTTTAAGATTGAGTTAGATCGGAGGAGATGTTATGATGAGATTGTCTGTGGTGGCATGTAGTGGATCTGTGACTAACAGCAAATATTTTCCAATGCCAGTTAGGGGGGACTAGTTGGGCAGGGCTCCTGATGTACTACAGAAAATTATTTCCCACATGCCTAACTGATGGATCTTGCTCATGTGTTCAGGGTCTAACTGATGAACATATTTGGCATTCCTCTGGGTCATATGGGTAGAGACCTCTAAGGAGGTTTTGACATTCTCCACAACATTGGTCACTTGCAGGTTTAAACTAGTGTTAATGTTGGATTCTCTGGAACTTGGCATCTTTACATCACAATTTGAGAACTTCAGTAACTCAACCAGATGTTGGTGATGTGTCCTGCAATATGCTGGAGGTCAAACTAGATGATCATGATACTCCCTTCTGACCTTAAATTTGAGTTCATAATGTATTAACTTCCCTCTAAAATAGAACAAAACTGAAGAAGTGCCTGTAGGCTTGTGAATTACATATTACATTTTGAATGTCAATCCACGAATCTCTCTCTTTAGAAAATCTTTCTCTGCTGTTGCAATCCTGAGGTTTGAAATATCCCACATATATCTCTTTTCTAGAATTAATGTCACTGTAAATAGATTATTTATTTATCATTTGCTTGGACATCATTGTGAGTAAAACTGTATTTCTCGGAGTGTTGGCTCTTTTAAAATTATAATCTCTACTAAATTAGTAATAACATTTCTGTCCACTAATTCACTGTTTAAAACCAAAACTTCTTTAGGAGGACTGAAAAATATTTTTCCCCATAATTTTACTTCAAGCCATAATGAGGCAGTTATTGATCTGCCACTACATGAGACCAATGAGGTCAAGATTTGTGGAGGAGGGGCAGTGACATATGCACATTATGAATAATGAGAAAAAAATATTGACCTGCATATAAGATCTCTGTTTAGCTGGAGTACTTTCTTACTGTCTAGATTAGATAGCTTGCCTGCAGCTGTCAATAGCTTGTAAATCCGAAGTCAACTGCTTTTCAGGCAGCCTTTGGAAAAAAGATAAAGTGCAGTTGATTTATTAGAAATGTTTTCTCATTTTTGTTCAACTGAATGTATATTTTTGAATACATTAGAGACTTGTGTATATGAACCAGAAGAGAGAACCAACTCTGTGAGGAACATGACATTCCCACACCCTCATTTTGCCTTGGCTGATCTAGCAGTGAAGGAGAAATTCTTTCCCAGACCCCAAGAAAGGAGTGGCTAGTGCAGTGCTCCCAGGCGATCCTGACCAAACCTGGTTTTCCTCCATTTCCAAGAGTGTCAGGGTGGGTGCTGTACCACTTGGACAGTGTGAGGGGATGGGGTTCCCTTCCCTGTTTACCCCGTTTGTATGCTCTTTGTCCACTGTCAGGTCACCTGTAGGAATGAGTTCATATCCTGATGCTGACCCACTCGGAAACTGCACCAGTGTCCAGGCTCCTGTATCTCTGAAAGAGGTACACCCCTGCTCCTGGCAAGTCAGACAGCTGCCTGGTTGCTTAAGGTTCAGAGCAGTCATTCTTCATGCGATCTCATGGAAATCATTGGAGTACTTGAAGAATATTGTACTTCTCAACATATGAAAGGGTATCAGTGTCTTGCCCCTTATGTACAATGGGGTTGATGGTTCCTACCTAGCTATTTTACATGGATGTTGTGAGGCATACTTCCTTAGTGTTTGTAAATCATTTTTATATCCTCAAGTAGAAGGTGTGATAGAAGTGTAAAATATTGATGAAGCTTGTCTCTTATGCTAATGGGTGTCCTAAAAATAAATAAGGTAGATTAACACTCTTTTATTCTTAGGAGGGAATAACATTACAAACGAAATGGTAATTACTTAGCCCAGTCTGAAGACTGGACCACTATATTTCTTTGCCTCTGTGTGTGCCATGCAGAGGTTAACCAGATTGATGGTAGTCGTTCCTGGCTGCATCTCTGACTTTGAAAAGAATGAAATGACTCACTGTAGCAATCTCTCCTGTTTTAAAATCCAGGTGGGAATAAGATATCCGACCTTGCATAAATGTAATTTTTCTGTACACTGTACTGTGTAATAGTTTTATAACTGTATGACAGAGAATTTACAGGTAGGAAGGAAGTGAGATCACTGATTAAAGAGAGAAGCGGCTCCCTCTAGGCTGTTAGGAAATAATAACTTCATATGCCACTTTCTCCTAACCCAAGATGATGGCTCACAGGAGCATTCTTTATTGCTGATTAAGTAGCATTATGAAAATAGTGACTTGGTTATGTTAACTAAATGCCTCACTATTTAAAGCTTAGAATGTCAAATAGTTTTAGAAATCCCTTTAACTTATCTCGTTGCATTTCTGGAATCACATTTCTGCTTTCCCACCCAGTTTTATTTGAAGTTATTGTAAAAATGGCAATCTTTCATTTGCAGAGTAGGGTGAAGCCAAAAGCTGTGCTTTAATTATAGCCATTATGGCTAAGGGTCTGTCAGCATTTCCATTATAAACCTTTATTGTCAAGGGTTTGTAACATAGCTATGAAAATTTGCTCTAGACATACAAGGTCCTGTAACAGTACTCATTTTCTCTCCACTCCCCTTTTTTCTTAAATAGGCACTGGAAAGCAGATACAGTAAACTTCCGATAATCCTGCACCTTTAGGACCCAGGGGGTTCCAGATTATCAGATATGCCAGACTATCGGAAGAGGGGGCAATGAGGGGTCTGGAGTGGAGTGGGGGGGATGTGCCCCTCAGCGCTGCGGGACCAACCCAGCAATACCTCAGCTGCTCTGCCCCACACTTCCCTAAGTCAGCCCCGGTGTCAGTTGCTGGTCAGTTTCAGCAGCGGCTGACTTAAGGAAGTCTGGGCCAGAGCAGCTGGGGTGCTGCTGGGTTGGTCCCCTAGCGCCGCCCCTTGGCGCTGTGGGACCAACCCAGCAATACCCCAGCTGCTCTGCCCCAGACTTCCTCAAGTCAGCCCCAGTGTCAGTTGCTGGTCAGTTTCAGCAGCGGCTGACTTAAGGAAGTCTGGGGCAGAGCAGCTGGGGTGCTGCCAGGTTGGTCCCACAGCGCCAAGGGGTGGTGCTAGGGGACCAACCCGGCAGCACCCCAGCTGCTCTGGCCCATGCGTCCCCAAGACCGCTGCTGCTGAAACTGACCAGTGGCTGACTCCGGGAACGCCCGGGGCAGAGCAGCTGGGAGCTCTGCCCCAGACTTTCCCAAGTCAGCCACTGGTTAGTTTCAGCAGTGACTGAATCGGGGAAGCCGAGGGCAGAGCAGCTCCAATTGTCCGGCTGCCCGGAGGACTTCTGGGTTCCAGATGGTGCCGGACCATCAAGAGTGCTGATGGACCATTGGACGCTGGGCCACTGGAGTTTTACTGTACTCCTTTTTTGCACTACTGCCCCTAATTTCTGAGCATGCCTACTGCTACCACACAAAGGAGTACTAAAATCTGAGAATCACAAGGTGGAGGAATTGTTGGCTGAGTCTGCAGCCCTGTACAGAAGAAATGCTTATGCACCACCTTCACTGTATGCCACGTGGGCAGGAGCAAGAAGAGGAGGGAGTGACGTTCAAGGAGTCGTGTGCTGTATTGCTAGACACCGATCATAACCTTTGTTCCCTGTTGGTTTGTGTGTGTGGCGTAACTTACCTACACGAGCTCTTTGCCTGAGACTCACCCCCCGCATTAGCCTGGCACCCTGAAGTAGAAGTTGAATGTCTCTGGTCCAGCAACATAATTTCAGTTAGCCATATGTCCACTTATCATGGATGTGGCCAAGTCCTCATGGTCCCATACAGCGGCGGATATGGGACAGGATGAGTGGGGCAGTTGCCCCGGGCCCCGCGCTTTAATAGGCCCCGCGCCAGCACTGGTGTGTTAAACCTCTCATCTGCCCTGCTTAGAGCAGAGTCGGCAGCCTGGGGCCCGCGAGGGAGCCCGACGTGGCGCTTTGGAAGCTCGAGCCCCACCCCCACTGCAGCAGGCAGCCTGCGCAGGCGCTGCAGCGGCTAGAGCAAACCCCGTGCTGGTCGGGTCTGGCCGCAAGGCAGCAACATCCCCACGCAGAACAGAACAGCGCGGCGGGGCCCTTTGTGGTGCAGGAGCTGCGAGCTGGCAGGGGAGGGTCCCTCATGGCTGCTTCCGCCCCTCGTCCCCCCGCACAAGCCCATTGGCCAGACCTGGACAATGGCAGCTGCAGGAACCCACCAATCATTGCTCCCCTCAGGCTTTTAATTCCTGAGCACATGGCCAGGCAGCTCCTGTGGGAGAAACGGGCGAGCAGCACTTTTAGGTAAGTGTCCGGCCCCCCAGCCACTCCCACTCCCATAACTTCACCCACATAACCCTCCTCCCAGACCCTGCACTCCAATTCCCTGCCTTGGTGCACAGTCCAAACCCCTGGCCAGATCCGCTACAGGCCTGCTGGTCTCCAGCCCGTTTGTGTGGTCCCCAGCTGATTTTTCTGTATGGTCAGTGTCCCCCAACCCAAGAGAGGTTTCCCACCCCTGCCACAAATACAGGAGGCCCCTGCTTTATAACAGCCCGCTTTACGATCCTCCCCCCACCACCACCATTATGACCTTTTTCCGAAGTGGGAAAGGGGCCAAAATCCCCCAACTTACGTCCTTGGCCTATTGTAAATGCAGGCTCGAGTTATGACCAGGGTTGCCAGGTGTCTGGTATTGGCCCTTACAGTCCATATTTGTGGCTTCTGGCATGTGGTAAACCCCCAGAAAATACCGGACCAGTACAATATCTGGTATTTTCAGTTTTCTCTCAGCTGGAAAGCCAGTTGGGACATTCTTGCCCTGCCATGAATGGGAATGGGGAGTGTGAGATTTAAAGGTGCCATGATTATTTTTGGGGGGAGGGCACTTTTTTTTACTCAATATTTGGACATCCCCCCCCCTTTTTTGTTAATGCAGAATTTTGTTTAAAAATGAATTACAATATAATTAGAAAAGAATTATCCAACTAAATTAAGTTTCTATCAAATTTACCCAATTCACATTTAATATTAAAATAGCCTTCAATTTGTGCATTTGACGCCTTTTTTCTATTTTTTTTCTCCAAAGTGGGGCCTGGAGAAATTGTGCTGCCCCGGGCCCTGCAAAACTCTCATCCACCCCTGGTCCCATAAAATTTGTTTACAGCCATCAGTCCTGCCTCTCGGTGTTCTATGTTGTTGTTTAGCTCTGTGACGTAGTGGGGGTACTTGCTGGGCTGTGGTGACCCCTGCTGTCTGGAGCAAGACCCAGCAGGGAAAACCTCACTATGCAAAGGTAGTGCCAAACTTGTTGAACCAGTGGCCAGACACCCCCCATGGAGAGGAACAAAGGAAGGTGGAATGCTGCCCTGGCTGGGGGGCAGGGCTGGAAGGGAATTTGGTTAGTTGGTTGGTGGCTGTCTGGGAGCATGGAGGAGACAGCCTAGGGAAGGGGCTGGAGTTCAGGGGCCCAGTCTCCCCCATCTCAAGGGGGCCTGAGGCATCCTAGCCCAGCTCTGTGACCAGATTACATCTGTGCTGTACTGTATCCTGGAGAGGCAATAAACTTCCTCTATTCCACCGGCTGGTGCGGTCTGTTTGTGCCATTTCGGGGTGCAGGAGACGGGGGACCCCAACGTGCCGTCACACTGGTGTCAGGAGTGGGATGCACTGCACCCCGTGGATGGAGCTTCCAGCGGCAAGTGACAAGGCGCAGTAGAAGCAAGAGCCCTGGAGCCAGGCATGCTGGAGACAGAGCGAAGCGGTTCCTGGGAATCGTGGGGCGCTGCAGCACTAGACTGGTGAGTCTGCACCGAGGGGCCCAGCGGGCAGATGGCCTACGCCCGACTCTTGAAGGCAGAGCTGGTGGGGCTGTACAGAGAGAGGGGCTTGCCTGTGCGGAAAGCAACCAAGGCCCAGCTGATTGCCCAGCTGGAAGAGAATGACCAGCCACAGGGCCAGGATCTTGTCCCCAGGGGAAGCAGCCAGACCTCCCCTGAGAGTGTGTCAGGCTCAGAGAGGGGGAGGAGCGCTGGGACCCACCGGAGAGAGGAGACAGCGTCTCCCGGGAGGCCTGCAAGTCATAGCCCATCTAGGGCAGGGGCCAGCCCAGCGGAGCTACGGCGGCTGGAGATCCAGCTGCGGATCAAGGAATTGGAAGTAGAGGACCGAAAGAGGGAGCGCCAGGACCGAGAGAAGGAGCGCCAAGATCGAGAGAGGCAGCGGCAGCATGAGCTGGCCATGGCAGAGCGGAGAACCTGCGGGGCCCCGGCTGCGCCAAGTGCGGATGGGCCCCAAGGTCCCAGGACTGCCAGACGCTTGGAGAGGCTCGTGGTGGCCCAATTGAAGGACATGGGCGACATAGACGGGTTCCTCAGTGCCTTTGAGAGGGCCTGTGGACTGCAACAGGTTCCCCCAGCTGACTGGCTGCAGGAGCTCATCCCTGCACTGAACCAGGAGGCGGCCGGAGTGCTCAGTCAGCTGGAGGACCTACAGCCAGAGGATTACAACCGAGTCAAGGAGGCCCTGCTGCACAAGTTCGGGCTGACCCCCGAGATGTACAGGAAGAAGTTCCGGGGGGTACAGAAAGGGCCACGGGAGACCTATGTGGACCTGGCCTCCCGCCTGGCGCAATACTGCCGCAAGTGGGTGTCTGGAGTCGGAGCCCAGACTGCAGAGGAGCTGCTCAAGCTGGTCATGATGGAGCAGCTCTATGAAGCGTGCCCACCCAAACTGAGGCTGTGGCTCAAGGACCGGAGACCAGAGAACCCCCAGGAGGCCGGGAGACTGGCGGATGAGTTCACGGAGAGCCGGTCCGGGTGTGAACCGGAGTCCCGGAGAGAAAGAGAATCGCGCAGAGACCGGTTCTCGGCGGAGCAACGGAGAGAGACACCTCCGAGGCGAGCCCCAGGGACCAGGACCAGTCATCGATACCCCAGAGAACCAGCCAGGCCCTGGACAGAGACAGCCCAAAGCCTAACTTGCCAGCGCTGTGGGCAAAAAGGCCACAAGAGGGCTCAGTGCACCAAGTCCCAGGACCGGGGACTTTCCAGGGTTAACTGGCTGGGGCGGGAGGAAGGGCAGGCTGCCCCAGAGGCAGGGGCTGGCTGGAAAACCTCAGCTCAGAGAGAGGGGAAGGATGCTCAGTGCACCTCCCCTGGGAGGTCTGATTCTCAGGAGGCGGATTTCTCCGTGTACCGGGTGGGGACAGGACGGCCCCTGCGGGGCGAGTGCCTCATACCCCTGGAGGTGGATGGTAGGAAGGTGACGGGCTTCTGGGACACGGGGGCGGAGGTGACTCTGGCCCGATCCGACACAGTGGCCCCAGAGCGGATACTACCCCACACGCAGCTGACCCTGAAGGGCATAGATGGGTCCCCGTTTAAGGTGCCTGTAGCCCGGGTGCATCTGAAATGGGGGGCGAAGGAAGGCCTCAAGGAAGTGGGGGTGCACCCGCACTTGCCCACCGAGGTGCTGATGGGGAATGACCTAGAGGAGTGGCCCCATGAATCCCAGCGGGCTGTAGTCACCACCCAGAGCCAGCGGGGGGCTGACAACCTGGATCCAGGGAAGGACTCCCGGCAGGGTCCTCAGGGTCCCATCCCAGCGGACACGGGGTCCAGCCAGGCTGGGACTCCGGACCTAGGCAAAGGTGGGGAACAGGTCCCGATCCCTGCCTCAGCAGCTGAATTCCAGGCTGAGGTGCAGGCAGACCCCTCCTTGCAGAGGCTGAGGGACCAGGCTGGCCTCCGTGCAGCTCAGCCCCGGGGGAGAGGTGGCCAGGAGAGATTCCTGTGGGAGCGTGGACTCCTGTTCCGTGAATGGCGTCCCCCCAGGAAGGCGAGGGCATGAGGGGTCCAGCGGCAGCTGGTCATCCCCCGAAAGTATCGCCTCAAGCTGCTGTATTTGGCCCACGATGTCCCCGTTGGGGGCCACCGGGGGATCCGGAGCACCCGGCTGAGGCTGCTCCAGCACTTCTATTGGCCGGGAATCTTTACAGCTGTGCAGCGGTACTGCCGGTCCTGTGACTCCTGCCAGAGGGGTGGGAAGGCCCAAGACAGTAGGAAAGCGGCTTGGGGGTCTCTACCCCAGATAGAGGACCCTCTGGGTTTGCTGAGAGAGTTATGGGAGGGGAAGACCTCCCTGGATGGAGCATCGGGGGTGGAAGCCGCCCTGGCTGTCCAGAGAAGGCTCGCTGGGCTCATGGCCCCGGCCGAGAGACCCTGGCCAGGGATCAAGGCCAGCGGAAGGGTGGTGTGACCCCCGAGGACAGGCCTGTGCCAGTCATCCTGGAGCGGGGCGGCGAGTGGACAGAGGGAAGCCAGCTCATGTGGGGCCTCGCCACGGCCGGCCCGAGTCAAGGGGAGCACCCATGTCCCCAGGGCGGGTTCCCACGCAGAGGACCCGAACTTCCCTAGGTCACGAGCGGAGTGACCCTGCTCAGTTCGCTCTCGGAGGGGGGAGAACTGTGACGTAGTGGGGGTACTTGCTGGGCTGTGGTGACCCCTGCTGTCTGGAGCAAGACCCAGCAGGGAAAACCTCACTATGCAAAGGTAGTGCCAAACTTGTTGAACCAGTGGCCAGACACCCCCCATGGAGAGGAACAAAGGAAGGTGGAATGCTGCCCTGGCTGGGGGGCAGGGCTGGAAGGGAATTTGGTTAGTTGGTTGGTGGCTGTCTGGGAGCATGGAGGAGACAGCCTAGGGAAGGGGCTGGAGTTCAGGGGCCCAGTCTCCCCCATCTCAAGGGGGCCTGAGGCATCCTAGCCCAGCTCTGTGACCAGATTACATCTGTGCTGTACTGTATCCTGGAGAGGCAATAAACTTCCTCTATTCCACCGGCTGGTGCGGTCTGTTTGTGCCATTTCGGGGTGCAGGAGATGGGGGACCCCAACGTGCCGTCACAAGCTCTAATTTATCCCTCAATGTCTTCTAAGAGCCCAGTAACCATGGAAGTGTTGGTAATGCTGCTAGACAATATTGACCTCTTGTGATTTGGCAAATTCTCTGGTTTGGCGTCAGTCAGATCGCAAGGGTGCTGTATTAGAGAGAATCAACCTGTAGTGAAAATTCTTGAGTTAGGCTATGTCTAGACTGCAAGCCTCTTTCGAAAGAGGCTTTTTCGAAAGATACTTTCGAAAAAGCCTCTTTCGAAAAAGAGCGTCTAGACTGCAAGCGGAACTTTCGAAAAAGCAAGCCGCTTTTTCAAAAGGCAGTCTGGATGCTCTCTTTTGAAAAACCCCTGTTTGCATTCAAGAACGCCTTTTTTCGAAAGAGCACTTTTGAAAAAAGGCGTTCTTCCTTGTAAAATGAGGTTTACCACCGTCGAAAGAAAAGCCGCGTTCTTTCGATTTAATTTCGAAAGAACGCGGCTGCAGTCTAGACGCAGGTGAAGTTTTTTCGGAAAAAGGCTACTTTTTCCGAAAAAACCCCAGAGTCTGGACACAGCCTTAGAGAGAGTGGAGAGGATAACAAAATGAACTAATCCAATAAAACATAGAAAACTGGTGGAGAGATTAATATTGTTCTGTGATATTTAGTTTTGGAATGTCAGTACTTTTTGGAGGTTTAAGCCAAATTCTAAGGACTAATTTAAAAAAAAAAAAAAAGGTGTGTAGGGTAGGAAAAAGAAGTTTGGTGCATACAGGTAGAGTAATGGTATGTGCACACTTCTGCATGCATGCAAAAGTAGGTCTCTTATATGAGCCTTGGTTGCCTCCTTCTGAAATGTAAACCCTAAACATTATTTAAACTGTGTTTAATTTATAAATTAAATCCCCATCACAACATTATTCAAAACAGACACTGCAGCAGTGAAGGGAACTCTTAATGGAGAATGTATACAGAATATCTATTTTTCTCCATCTGTGTTAGACAACTGGGGTTGGTTGTTTGGATGTAGATCAATGGTTCATTGTGGTCTTTTCTGAAATCACACAGATCTCTTCAGGCTTTAGATAACATTGAGCAGTGTTAAAGCTACTAGTCAGTGTGCTAATTTACACTGATGCACAGTTCTGTGTGCAATGAACCGAAGGAAACAGTGCTCAAGTTGTGTGTTTCACAATATAAATGTATTAAGGACTTATAAGGGCTTTAATTGTCTGCTCGTTTGCTTCAGTCTCTTTGCCACTGTACGAGTACCAATCAGGTAAAGATAGTTGTCTCTTAAAGTTATGTTACTAGTTGGACTGTAGCCAAAATAACAAATCTATCCAATCAGTTATGTTTAGGGTTACCAGGTAGACCCTGCCAAAAAACCGGACACACTTGATCATCGGGAGGGAGGCCGGGAGCCGCGGGGCTGGCTGGGAAGAATGGGGGGGGCTGGGAGGAAAGGGGGCCGGGAAGCAGAGCTGGGAGGGTCGGGGCTGTGGGGCTCGACAGGAGGAGAGGGGGGCGGAGGGGAGGGAGAGGTGCAGCCACTGACTGCAGCTGAAGTCCAAGGAGCTGTGCTCCTGGCAGGCCCTCCCTCGAGTTGCTAGTAGGAGCTGGGCGGGGGGAGTGGCTGGGATCCACTCCCCCTGCCCAGCATCTGCATGCAGCACGAGGCTCCCAGCTGAGAGACGGGGCCGCAATTGGCGCTGGGAGCCTCTGGTTGCGTGCAGAAGCCAGGTGGGGAGAGTCGCTGGGAGTCCCAGCCCCCATCCCCCTGTCTTTTGCAGACGACCGCAGGCTCCCAATCGTGGCCCTGCCTCCCAGTCCCTCCCCTGCCCCTGCCAGGCTTCCGTCCAGCGCCCAGCCAGGAATTCAGAAAATACCGGACATTGCACATGTCCAGTATTTTCTGAATTTTTCTACCAGACAGATGGTGCAAATACCAGAGTGTCCGATAGAAAACCGGACACCTGGCAACCGTAGGTTGTACAGGTTTGACCTCCCTCGTCTGGCACCCTCAAGAGCTCACCAGTTCCGAAGGAGAGCGTTTGCTCGAGCAGGGGAGGTCAGTCCCTCTGCTGATGGACTCTCCCAGGGCCTGTTAGCAGATCACCAGGTTCCTCTGTCCCTAGGCCACTAGGCTCCTAGCTCCACTGCCCTGGGGCTCTGTGGCTGGCACTGGCCTGCTGGGGCTTTCTGGTCTAGCAACATCCATGGTCCTGCTGGACCACAGATGTTACCGGAGCAAAGAGGTTCAACCCGTAGTATACTACAGACTTGAGATCGAATGAGAAATTCATGATGGGAATGTTTAATTCAGCAAATTTTTACTGTGGAAATATATACTCAGTGAGGTTTTTGTGTTGTGATTTACCATCCAAATGCCCATCAAGACTATTTTGAGCCACAGGGAATCTCGTTCCCATTTCCTGTAATCATATAAGTCAGAAGATACGCTCTTGAAGAAAACACAAGTATTTTTTTCCATTTTTAGGGAGTTTTCACTGTTAAGTTTTTATAAAATATATTTTATAAACACTGGACTTTTCAAAATTGTAGTGAGAAAAGACCCTCAACCATGTTAGAATGGCACCAGTGTTCACCCTAGCCCGCCGGCTCTCATGAATACCATTAAAACTTGGGTTGTGATGTCCTGAAGAGAGAGCTAATGTTGTCATTAAAGCACATGGGAAACCTGGGCTAGGCATCCAGCTCTGTCAAACTTCTTGTGACCTTGAACAAATCCTTTAATCTCTCTCTCTCTCTGCCCCAGTTATATGTAGAAAATGGAAATAGTGATATTCCCTTTGTCTGTCATGCATTTTAGATTGTAAACTTTTTGGGACAAAGGTTGCCCTTTAATGTTTATACAGTGCACCTACCAGATCAAGGCCCCAGTATCAGATGTGTTGCTGCAATATATGTACCAACTAACTGGTGTGTGACCCCAGGTGTGTAGTGTGTAGTCACAAATGAGGATGAAGTGACACAGCAGAACTGAGGGTATGAGGGGAAATGTTTTCGCTTTTTTATTAACTTTGCCAGTGGCTTAAAAAAATCCTAGTGTTTCTGGAGTTAGCGTATTGTGTTCATTCAAATCTCAGTTATTTTTATTAACTTACAAGAAAGAAAGTTCAGTGACTAAATGCCTCAGAGCACTGGAATTGAACAAGTTTGTATTTTCGAAATCAGAGCATGTCTAAAATGTGTGTTGTGTCTAAATCCTTTCTAATAAACGTTTAGCAGTTTGCTCTGGAAACACTGGGTGTAGGTGCATTATCCATAGCTAATTTCAGTGTCAATATGCTACTTCAAGGTATGGCTCTGATTATTAAAAATGAATTTAATTTCTCACTCTTTTGCTTTGCTGGGGCTTGAAGTCATGTCTGGTGTTTTGTATGTGTGTGTTATTTTGAGTGAAACATTTTGCATCCAAAATAAACTTGCATACGTATGTCTTCCCCCATGTGTTCTGCTCTTCAAAGATAACTCTGATGCAAGCTGAAATTTTGATTGCATGTCCTTAGCACTCAGAGTAATTATACAAATGAATGAAAAAAGGTATAAAATATAATATGTAAAATATTAATATACTGCATTGCAGTTATGTACCCACTGTTTGGCATATGGAAAATTCTTGTTTTTTCCTCTTGTTTTATCTAACTTTAGTATATTGTAAGTATTTATTTCCAATATTTTGTATCCCTCTTCTGAGTGATGAAGATCATGAGAGAACTACTGATTAAAATCAAGTTAACATCAGGTAGTTTTTAGTACAGTAATGGAAGAGCATCTTCCTTGGAATTATTTTAAAAATAAACAGAAAAGACTGCGAGGGTCAGGGAATCTGTTAGAGTTGCTTTTTCCAGCTGCTCATTGTTGATAGCCAAATAATAGCAACCATGGCAAATATTTGACGTGAAGGAAAATCGGATGTACTGCTCTAACGTTAATTATGAAAATATGCTTCTCCTTACCAAGTGCTACAAATTCAAAAATCCTTCCATGCTTCATTTGCTCCATTCATTTTTTTTTCTAGTAAAGTAATTCACAGAAGCTTGTATATAGCCTACTTGTCGGCAATACAAGACTTACTGTCATGAAAGAATAAAATCCACCAAATAAATTTCCTGGACACCCTTCACCCCCACATGCAAAATCATTTTCAGGTGCCCTGAGCATCTTCTGGTTAGGAGTGAAAAGTTGTTTAGAAAAATATGACTCCCTGAAGAATATCAATGAAGATCTGTTTTCTGGTTGAAGCCTTTCCCTTTTGAACCTGTATTTTCCCCCAAATGAACTTTTTTCTTTCTCTTCTCTTTCTCTCTCTCTCTCTCATTCTTGGCAGGTGGTATGGAAAAAGGCTTTTTAAAAAATGAGTTGGGGTTATTAAACAAAACTATTTTTGCTAATAAAAATATTAAATACAAGTAACATTTAAATCTCTTAATTTTGATTGTTTCTTCTTTACCATACAAGAGATATTTTTCTCTCTCTTTAGGATATCTCTTGTCAGATTTAAGGCTTATTTAAAATGAAAAGAAAGCTGAAGCAATTTTCTTTATTCCATTTCAGTCTCCTAAGGCCTATTTCCCCCTGGTGAGCTCATAGCAACAGGGGGGTTTAAGGGAATTCAGCTTTCTGCAAATTAATGTCTCACATCATGAAAATTCAGGACTTTTTTTTATATCTTGAAAAGTAATACAGTGAGTGCGAGTATTATTTCTTGCCAGCGGGTGGAAGATGAATGATTTTGTCACAGTTTTACTGCTTGATGAGCAGTGTCCTGAGGGTCAGGCTTAAGTCTGTGTCACTATGCTGCTCATTACTCTTGAGCTAAATAAGGGCTGATTGGATCTAAATTGCCTAGCACATGGGCCACAGATGAGCTCAGTGAGTAGGGGATGACCTGCTATTCAGGCTGGGAGTAACCCTGGTGTGCAAATGCTGCATTAGAACACCGTGGGAGAATGAGAGGCTACCGACCGCTGCCAGCAAAAGAAATCGAAATGTAAAAACTCTTTGATGCTGCAGTGTTAGAATTTGAAATGTAGGAAGTGACAGGTTGATGGTACTTATCAGCTTTGGCTGGATTAGAGAACAGTGTCATCTTGCTTATATAATGACAGAAGAATGAAACTAGCTCCTAACTACTCTGCAATGCAGAACCGCTGCTGCCAGAATCAATGCTGCCTCCTACTGGTAGTTTTGTTGGAGGATTATAAAAGGAATGGAAAAGCCATGAAGCTATTCCTAAACTTCTCTTTAACATCTGAAAATAGGAAAGGGGTATGTATACTTTTGTGTGGATGTATGTGTTCAGTTTGTGCACTACGTGTGTGAGAACAAGTAACAAAAATTTGATAGATAAAATAGTGAACACTTATTTTTGGATAGCAACTCTCAGGTTATGTAGCTTGGCTACATATATCTCTAATACTGAGCTTTACCCTTGAATTACTATAAAGTATGTCTACCATATTCTTTTCTTCCTCCCTCTTTGAGCTCCTGCCCCAATCTCATTGGAAGGATGTCCTCTCTGGAGAGAAATACTAATTTGCATCTGCATGTTTAAAGAAAACTTGACCTTTAAAGAGCAGAAAAAAATTCAAAAATGCAAAAGAGCAAATGAATTTGCTTGTCTGTTAATGGAGAAAAGGGAGAATAGCAGGCAAACAACCCATAAAGCGAGCAGTGTGAAACAAGTATTTTACCTTCACATAAATAGGAATGTTTTTGATGATTCAATAGGACTTTTTTCCCCCCTCTTGTTTGTTTGTTTGTTTGTTTGTTTGTTTGTTTGTTTGTTTGTTTGTTTGTTTAGAGATTAGTGGTGGCTGTAAACTTGACTTTCCACTTCCTTCATTTTCTGTCAGTCTGTACCAGCATCAATTACCTAAAGCTCTGTACTACTGGCATTGACCTGTCACCTCTATCTCATGTGACAAAAATTGTGTTTTGGTCAAGGGCTAACACCGTAAGTCCACATGCATAGAAAGGAATCTGTTGTAAGGGACAATTTCTATCCCATTTAATGTAGGAGTTGCCTACTTTGTGTTTTTTTGTTACCACTAATTCATTTATACAAGAGGTGAAACATTGGAAGAACTACTATAAGCAGGGTTCTAGGTAGCTAATTACACTTTAATTTCAGAACAGTTAATCTACACAACAGAGCATTCAAATCGCCATGGACTTCTGAATCTTTGTATCACAAGTGCTTCTGCTTTTGCTGTCACTAGTAATAGGTATAACCGAAATTTTAGAGACATGAGCTTAATATGATAGGTCATCATGTCTTTTCAAAAGGTAACACAAAGCGAGGGAGATGCCTTCAGCAGTGTATACTTCACACAGTTCTAATGCTGCACAATTTCCTTTCTGATATTGTTATGAGAGAGAGCAAGTGGGGGGGGGGAGATTTGTTTTATTTAGTTCTCAAGTTGAAAGTGCTGTTCATTCTCCTCTTACTTTTTCACAGCCAGAAGGACTTGCTTATCTTTAATCGGGGTTAATTAAAGCCCTAGGGCAGTGCCGAGACCCTGCCAATGGCTGGAAGGTGCAAACATAAATCAAGGATATAGCTCCTCACTATAGGGAATGGAGAGCTAACCATAAGTCAGTCACAGAATCTGATAATAAAGCTCTCGGTAATTCTCTTTAACTTATATGAGTGAACTTTTATCAAAGAGTTTAATACCTGTAGTAATTTAATGATTTTGGCACAATGAAGTGAATTCTTCAGGAGGGAGAGAGAGAGAGAGAGAGAATTAAAAAATGGTAAATTCAGTGATTACAGAGGCAGATATGGCAGCCATTATGCACTTCACAGTAGTACTCACTGCAAGGTTGGATGTATAGAACTTGTATTTTAGAGAGGAATATGCCATGTTTGCCAGGATACCAGAGTTCTCTCCTTGTTTTTGTGGTTTTACTGCAGTTAAAGTATAAAAAGTCACAAAGGAAGGAAGAGCATGTTTGCTTTACTGCCCTTAACAAATATGTCGTCTTATCCTTTGCCTTCTTGACCCGGATTATGAGGATTCAGCTATTATTTATATTGGCTGTAAATTGTCCACATTTGATGCTGCCGTGAAGCATTGAATATATTTTTACTTTGATTCTTTATTTTTAAAGGCATCTATCTGGTTTTCTAAGACACCAAAAATGACTAGCTTTTTTATATTAAAGTCAAACCAAAAATGGCGCTCCCCCCTCTCCAGCAAAGAAAGGCAGGATACCCTTCCCCATTCTGTAACGGAACCCTTTGATATATGTGTACGGTCTGAACACGATGACAGAAAATGTAGTTGATGCAATCAATCCTCCTTGAGCTTCATTGTCTTCTATAAGATAGAACATCAGGATGTAGCACAGAATTTCATTTCAATAGAGTATATTATGAAAGGGTTTCCACTGTATTGCTACAACACTAAACCTCTGGAATTTCTAACAGATCAAGCCACCTTTTGGAAGATATGAAGGTTAAGAATACCCTGGCTAGTACCTTATACTGAAAGTCCCTCACCCCCCCCCCCCCCTTTAAAACTGGGTTATTTCTGAAAAGTCTTCAGCAGTCCTATCTCCATGTAAATTAATACTGTAAATTGTATAGCTAGTGAGCATGGAGGGGAATGTTCGGGGCGGGTGGGGGGGAGGGAGGAGAATTAAAATAATTCCAATAAATGGTTTAATTTATGCCTCAGCAGTTAAGCGTGCTCCTGGTTAACAGAAATACCCTTCAGCTACACAGGATTTTGGAGGGTTGGAGGGCACTCATTTGCACATAAATAGCCATTAACTGATAAATTCCCAGAGGTCTCCTGTTGCATGCTAGTGGTTCTGACCTACTTAGCTAGCTTAAATTTGTTTTACAGAATTATTATAATTCCATCCTTGGTACTTAAACTTTGTGATTAATGCATGCCTCACAATACAATTAAAGTATAATTACACAGTTTTATAGTTTGCTATCATGGTGTTATTTTTATTACAAAGAGCTGGATTTTGCAAATATTAGAAGAATTAGGGTTCTGATACCCATCATTTCTGCTGTTAATAAATGATTATGTTTAATGGGCCCCCTTTATATCTGAAATATGAATTGGAGAAAGGTGAATAATTAACCAGCACATCAATGATTTTGCAAGTGACCAAACACGGCACATATGGTGGTTTTTGTTACCATAGTTGATAGGTGCAAACACCTTTGCACATCTTTATTTTCAATTGTCCCTGAAATACTTGAGGAAGAACTTCAATTTAGTTTCAAAAGTAACCCTGTGGTAAATGTCTGTGATTTGTAACTCGGTTGTTGTAAATAATTAACTAATGTTAAACATCAGAGATTATTAGGACTTCATTAAAGTATTTGGTATAGGAATAGTTACATTGATATTTTCATTGAAAGCACTAGTGGCTAGATGTTATGAGTCAATTAATTGGAACAAAGTATAGGTCAGGTGTGAAAAGTTATGAAGTACAGGCAGTCCCCGACTTACGCGGATCCCACTTACGTCGGATCCGCACTTACGAACGGGGCTTCCTCGCCCCGGAGGTCGAGGTAGCGGATTGCTACCTGCGACCTCCGGGGCGAGAAAGTCCCGTTCGTAAGCTGCTCCGGTGCCCCTGGTCTGCTGGAGACCGTCTCCAGCAGACCAGGGGCACCGGGCGGGTTCCCGCACTTCTGAGGCTTTGCCAGAGCAAAGCCTCAGAAGCGCGGGAACCGCCGCTGCTGCCGCTTGAGACCCGGTGCCTGTGGTCTGCTGGGGACGGTCCCTAGCAGACCACAGGCACCGGGACTGAAGCCGCAGCCGCGGGGGGGGGGGGGGGGCCTGCGCCTCTGAGACTTTGCCAGAGCAAAGCCTCAGAGGCGCGGCACCCCGCTGCCGCTGCTGCTCTGCTCCCCGTGTCCCTGGTCTGCTGGGGGGGGGCACGTATAGTGTGCCCCCCCCCCCAGCAGACCAGGCTTTTGTTTTGGACCCTGGAGCAGAGCAGCTGGGGCGCTGCGGATTGGTCCTGCAGCACCTGCTCTGGGCACTACTGGACCAACCCAGCAGCACCCCAGCTGCTCTGCCCCAGGTCCTGATTCAGCCGCTGCTGGTCAGTTTCAGCAGCGGCTGAATCAGGACGCCTGGGGCAGAGCAGCTTGGGTGCTGCTGGGTTGGTCCAGTAGCGCCGAGGAGCGGTGCTACTGGAGCAACCCAGCAGCACCCCAGCTGCTCTGCCCCAGGCGTCCCCAAGTCAGCCGCTGCTGAAACTGACCAGCGCTGACTACAGGAAGCCCGAGGCAGAGTTGCTCTGCCCCAGGCTTCCTGGAATCAGCGCTCATCAGTTTCAGCAGCAGCCGACTTGGGGAAGCTTGGGGTTCTTAAGTTGAATCTGTATGTAAGTCAGAACTGGCGGTCAGCTTCAGCAGCGGCTGAATCTGGACGCCAGTTCTGACTTACATACAGATTCAACTTAAGAACAAACCTACAGTCCCTATCTTGTACGTAACCCGGGGACTGCCTGTATAGTAGGCCAAAAAAGAATTGAAGAACATCTAGCAAAAGATACACAAATTAACAGCCAAAAAAAAAGTTAAGTACATCAGAAGGACACCATTTGGACACCACAGAACTGCTAAATGCACTATATAACCTATCAATTAAATCAGTCTCTGCAGTAGATGACTGGAGGATAGCTTGTGGAGAGGCCAATTGTTTAAATAGGTTCCAGAGGGGTTCTTGGTAACTACAGGCTGTTAAGCCTAACTTCAGTAACAGGCCAAATGGTTGAAACTGTAGTGTAGAGAATTATCAGACACATAGATGAAAAGGCAGTTACCTACCATTACCTACCACCTTGTAACTGGTGTTGTTTGAGATGTGTTGTTTATGTCCATTCCAATCACGTGTGCACACATTGAGAGCACGAGCATCAGAAATCCCCCTCCCCCAGCCCCTAAAAGCTCCCATTGGTCTCAGCTGTGGAGCTACTTATGACACTCCCTGTTGAGTGGCACTGTTATGGTGGCCTGTATATGCCTCTGCCACTCTCAACTCAGTTCCTTCTTGCTTGCTACTCTAACAGAGGGTGGGTATTGGAATGGATGTGAACACATCTTGAAAAACACCAGTTATGAGAAGGCAGGTAACTGACTCTTCTTCCTGAAGTGCTTGATTCCAATCAGGAGACTCTCGAGCATCAGGAGACCGTGAAGATCAAGTTGGAGTTAGGAATCACTAATTGGAGTACCACTCTTACCAATGGCTGCATCATCTCTAGTCTACTGGTTGATGGCATGATGAGTGGTGAATGTATGTGCTGAAGACTGAGTTGTTGTTTTGTGAATCTCTTGAACTGAAACTTAGGCCAAAAGTGCAGTTGAGGAGGACTATGCCTTTGCTGAAGGGGCCATGGCCACTAGTGCTGGGATCTTCACAGCAGGTGCAAATGCGGTGTTGAGATTCAGGAAGAAATGTGCTACAATGAGGCTGGGAAGCCTTTCATCTAGTTTGCTATCACTTCAAAGAGCTAGGTTGTTTTCCTGAATGGCTTTGTGAGCTCATTGTAGAACGCAAGAGCTGTCTGAACGTCCAGCTTGTGCAGCGCTTGCTGATGGGCACTAGTATGTGATTTTGAGTAAAAAAACAAGGAGGAATATGTTTTGTCGCAAGTGAAACTGTGAGGCCACCTTAAGTTGGTAGGCTGGTGTGGATTGAGTTGTACCTTGTCTTTGTGAAAAACTGTAGGGTCAAGCTGTGTAAGGGCTTTCAACTCTGAAACCCTTCCGGTGCATTTAATAGCTACCAAGAATGCCACTTTACACAAGGGCTACGTCTACACTGGCCCCTTTTCCGGAAGGGGCATGTAAATTTTACCAGTCGTAGTAGGGAAATGCGCGGGGGATTTAAATATCCCCCGTGGCATTTAAATAAAAATGTCCGCCGCTTTTTTCCGGCTTTTAAAAAAGCCGGAAAAGAGCGTCTACACTGGCCCCGATCCTCCGGAAAAAGCGCCCTTTTCCGGAGGCTCTTTGAAGTAGGAATAAGAGCCTCCGGAAAAGGGCGCTTTTTCCAGAGGATCGGGGCCAGTGTAGACGCTCTTTTCCGGCTTTTTTAAAAGCCGGAAAAAAGCGGCGGACATTTTTATTTAAATGCCGCGGGGGATATTTAAATCCCCCGCGCATTTCCCTACTACGACTGGTGAAATTTACATGCCCCTTCCGGAAAAGGGGCCAGTGTAGACGTAGCCAATAGGTATAAAAAGTAGCACATGGCCGTTGGTTCAAATGGCGGACACACAAGTTTTGTGAGGACTAGATTAAGGTCCCAGGTGGGTGTGAATATGGAAAGAGCTGTCTAAGCCCTTGTGAACATGGGCCACCGTGGGGGGGGGGGGGGGGGGGGGCTCAATGAAGATTGAGTTACCTGGGTGAAAAATTTAAATCACACGTAGGTGGACCTTGATGGAAGATGGTACCGAGCCTTGACTTGGTAAGTGAACTAAGTGGTATAAGTGGAGGAAAATGCCACTGTACACACAGACATGAAAACTTCTTCCATTTTTAAGGGTAAGTGGCCCTGGTCGAAGATTTCCTACAACCCAGTATTACCTCCCGCACTGATGCAGAGCACTGCAATTCTCAGGCATTTAGCCATGTATCTTCCACACTATGAGGTGGGGAGCTGCAGGTCTGGGTTCAGGAGGCAGACTTAATCCTACAATATTAGGTCTGGGCATAGTATTAGGGCAGTCGAGGCCTCCACTGACAGCTCCTACGGTGTGATGAACCAATGCTGGTGTGGCCATGCTGGGGCCAGCAAGATTACATTTGCCTTGTCTCTGCAAATCTTTAATAGGACCTTGTGAATAAGTGGGATTGGAGGGAATGTGTACATTAATTCATCCCCCCATGGAATCATGAAAACATCTGCAGGAGAGCCCAGACTGTGGTTCTGGAAGGATCAGAATGCTTGATGTTTCTTGTTTGTCCTGGTAGTGAACAGGCCTATCAGGGGAAACACCCACCTTAGGAAAATTGAGTGGATGACATCTGATCTGATGGACCACTTGTGAGTGAAGAAAGTTCTGCTGAGACTTAGTGCCAGGCCATTCTGCAGGCCTGGGAGATTGCAGGCTTCAAGGTGAATGGAATAGGCTATACAGAAGTCCCAGAGTCTCAGGGCTTCCTGGCAGAGAGGCAGCAACCTCGCTCCTCCATGCTTGTGTATGTAGAACATGGCAGTGGTGTTGTTGCTCATCACCATCATCCAAGACACTGCTTCCAGAAACTTTGACTTTGAACAACCATAATTCTCGATTCACAAGGGTTGATTGAGTCTCAGTCATTGAAGGATAGGTCATCAGCAAGCTATCCTCGGCAGATATGCCTTTTAATCTTGAGACGCTATATCAAAGTTTATTGAGTTGGACTACAAGCAGAAGTTTCCAGCCCTCAAACAGGAAGAGAAGTCAGTACAGGCAAGGGAACATAGCTACAACCCTCACTTGACTCGGCTCACTCAGGCAGATGGGACCATCTCTTCACAGGTGGTCATGAGGCATTCTTCATGGCTATTGGCATCAGGACTGCTGTTAAAAGTCCAGCAAATTCTGTAAGACCTTCCATTTGACAGCAAAAGGCTCTTTTCAGATCAGACAGATTCAAGGCTGCACAACCTTAAAGATTCAAGGATAACCAGAAGTTCTTCAGCATGCATACACTGGTTCCTAAGAGGACACCATTTTGACCTCAGTCCCAACAGCATAGGCAGTACATGGCCCAGTCCAGACAGGAGCCATTCCATTGCAGGATCAGAAATAAGAGACATAGGTCCTGCACTCATCCTGTGGGTAGGAGCAGGGCTCCTCCAAATCAGCTTCGGGCCCCAAACAGGTTTTGAAGGAGTGCTAAAGGACAATGTACCAGTCTGTGCTCCAGATCCATACCCGTGTTTCTCACTTCCACCATTCATGATCCCATAATGCCTCAGACAGACGGGTTCTTTTCACAGTAGGGGTGGGATATTTCCTCCAGTTCTCCTCCCCACTTGCCCAATCTCCTTCCCTATTCTTCTTCAAGGATCCTTCTCACGAGCAACTCCTTATACAGGAGGTGTAGTTACACAGTGCAGGAGGTTCCTCATGAGTTAAGGAGCTAAGGGTTTTACTCCACTATTTCTTGATCCCCAAAGGGGGCCTCAGACCTATACTGAACCCACA
Source organism: Pelodiscus sinensis (assembly GCF_049634645.1). NCBI lineage: Eukaryota > Metazoa > Chordata > Testudines > Trionychidae > Pelodiscus > Pelodiscus sinensis. The sequence continues at coordinate 68,876,982 of NC_134713.1, read as the reverse complement.
TGGGCACAGTTATTTCATGGTGAAGTTGAGGTTCCATATGGTCTCTCTACATGCCATCATTCCCTCACTGGATCCCAGCAGTTGGTTCGCGGCCCTTGATATGTAGGATGTGTATTTCCACATTGCCAGCACACAGATGTTTCCTCAGGTTCATAGTGAATTGCAACCCTAAGTCAGTTTACAGTTCTTCCTTTCAGACTGCAAATGGTCCCCCTTCCTTCCCCCCCCCTACAGTCACCAAATGTACGGTGGTGGTAGCAGCCTTCCTCTGCAAAAGAGGCACGCAAGTCTTTCTGTACTTAGATGATTGGCTACTTAGGGCTGCTCCAAGGAGCAGGTGGAGGTCCACATCGGGCTCGATATAAATATATTTCAGTCTCTGGGTCTCTTGCTCAATGTGAGCAAGTCTGTGTTAGTACCCACATAAAGAACAGAGTTTATATGGGCGATTCTGGCTCAAAGCAGGTGAGAGCCATTCTCCCAGACTCCAGGTTTCAGACTGACCGATATCATCCAGTCCCTCATAAAATATCCAACAACTATGACAAGGGCATTTTTCTGTCTACTAGGTCAGTAAATATCTGTAACTAGTAAAGACAGTAAACAAAGGGTAGGAATTAACTGTTAGTTTTCACAATGGAGATAGGTAAATAGCAGGGGCCCGCAATGATCTGTACTAGACTTTGCTGTTCATATTTTCATAAATGATTGGGAAGAGGGCACTAAGCAGTAAGAAGGAGGAGGATTTACAAAATTATTCAAGATAATTATGTCCGGAGCAGACTTTGTGTTACAAGGGGATCTGCCAAAGTTAAGTGATTGGACAACAAAATGGCAGATGAAATTTGATGTTGATAAATGCAAAGGAATGCACATGAGAAGACAGAATCCCAACTGTAGATGCAAAACAATGTCTATTTGAGATGTTGGATAGTTCTCTGAAAACTGCCACTGAGTGTGGGGTGCCAATCAAAAAAGTTAAGAGAATGTAAGGAAGCATTAGGAAAGTGGTCGATAATAAGTATATCATAGTGGCAATATATAAATCCATGATATCCTCATACCTTGAATACTGTGTACAGTTCTGGTTTCCGCATTTCAAAAAAAGACATACAAGAACTGGGAAAAAACCAGAAGAGGGCAATCAAAATGGTGTTGGGCTATGGAACAGATTTCATAGGAGGGAGATTAAGTAGTTTGGGATTGTTGAGCTTGGAAAAAACCAGCTAAGGGGCAGATATTACAGAGGTCTGTAAAATCATGACTAGTGTGAAGATGAATAAGGAAGTGTTAATTACCTCTTCACATAACACAAGCACTAGGGCTCACCCAAAGAAATTACTTGCAAGCAGGATTCACACACACACCAGGAAATACTTCACACAATGCAGTTAGCCTGTGAAATTGGTTGCTGGGGATATTGTGAAGGCCAGATATATTAAAGGATCAGTCCTTTAATGGCTCTTAGCCAAGATGGTCTAGGATGTAACCCCAAGCTCTGCATGTTCTTAAACTTCTGATTTCCAGAAGTTGCTACACCCATGGCTAGAGGTAGTAATAAGGATTTTTATTTTCATCATCAGCTTCCCCACTATAAAATGTTTTCTAGCAGACCTGCTTTTGAGTTTCCATTATGCAACTGCTGCTCTGTGCAGGGCCTGTCCTGCATTGTGGTATAGCAGTGTGAGGGCTTATCTAATTTTGTGCCAACTGCAAACAGTCACAAGAAAGAAAACCCCTCTACTTTTTGTACAAAGTAAAGGACTGACTGCCCGACCTGCTTCCCTTTGGTCTATCCACATCCCTTTTCCAAAGAAAGGAAAAAGTAGCATTAACATTCCTGTGCCAAAAGTGCAAAGTATCACCATTGCACTGGGTGAATCATCTTGGTTCTTTTATGCTTGTGTTTGAGGCCAATTTATGTCAACAGTACAGTACAAAGAAAATCTCACTCTGCATGTTTACATTTCTTAAAAAAGTAGTGCGTGGGAAGTGGATTTTTTTTCAAGCTTGTCCTAATTGTCCCCTACACTGACCTAGTTTAGAAATTATATTTTCTCTTTCTTTTATGTCTATTCAAGTTTGTTACATACGGTACTTTGTGGTGAAATTTGTCATCTGCTACATTTTTCTGAATTATTCTTTTAGCCTGCTGCTCTAAAGCTCGTGAGTTTATAAAAAAAAAATTAATTAATAGTTGCAAAGAGCAAAACTCCAGAGTGAATAGAAATAAAAAATTACTACTCTATTGTTTGGGGTTTTGATCTTTTTAAGAGACAGAAGTTAAAGGTACCTGTTGCTTTTGTGATTTTTGGACTCATGAATAGAGCCCTGCAAATTAGTGTAAATCCACTTTATATCTGCAGATATCCACAGGTGTGGATGTGGGTATCCATGGACTATTTTTGCGGATCAGATTTGAATACAAACTTTGTATCCATGCTGGGCTTTGTGCTGTACAATACCTTATTGATTGAAATAATTCATATTTTTAATTCTTGGCAACACACATCACATAAGGTTGGTAGAAACCTTTTTTCCTCTGTATAGCTCCTTTAATTTTAGTCCGTTATGAAACTAGTACAGTGATATAATCGCTGCTTCCACTATTAATCTGCTGCCACTGAATCTAGAAAATACATGCCACCTGAGGCATGTTGTGCATATGCTAAAAAGTGTTACTGATGCATGGAAGCATATGAACAAGTAGCTAGCAATTATGGCCAGAAGAATTTTAGTGTATTTCTGAGCTTCCTACTTGAATACATGGGAGTTGATTTTATTCCTTGTCTTTAAAAAATAGAATGTAGAAATGATTTAAATCATTTCCATGCTGTGGCACAGCAAAAAGGCAAAGGCATTGCCAGAAAGCAATGGTCAGCAACAGCTACCCCTCTATAAAGAGAAAACAGTCATTCTGTAATAATGAGGCTAATGAATTCAGAAATCCATTGATTGTCCTGGCTCTGGATAGATTATGTGCAGACTTGCTTCAAGGAGAGGAATTTATTAAATGTTTGCCGCATCCAGCAAGCAGGGCTGCTATAACACAGCTGCCTCCTCAGTGGTTTGCTTTGATCCTGTGGAATGAAAGGACAGGAGGATCAGCTCAGGTCTAAATGAGATTACAGCTGGTTCGGCAGCTTATCTGGTCTAATGCCAACTAGTGTGGCTTTGCACGTCCTAAGGGGTTTACAACAGAAACTGTTTATTGAGTATCATCGGTTTACTCAACACAAGCAGGCTAATCCTTCCCAGCCTCAGCATGTTGTAGGATTGTGCATGAGCCAAACCAAAGGCTGTGTAGCCAGGGCCTCTAGAGCCCTTTGCCTCGCTTCATATTGATTTTTTTACCTGAGTTAAAGACAGTAAAAATAAAACCAATAACCAGCCCTATTGTGAGCAAAAGGTTAATCTGACCTAAAATCTTACAAAAGCATCTGTTAACCCTAGAAGGGATGGCAGCCTTTCTTTGACTTTCCACTCAAGGGATTTTCTAGTTTTGAATTTTGGAGAACAAGATAAGAAAAAACAGCTTAAACATTTAACAATGTCTGTCTGGCAAGATCTTTTAAATCTTATTTAGCAACTGTACAGCAAAAACCTTTGTACTTTAAATATTGGACAAAGTTGCTTTAGAATAGCAGTCCTTATTGCACTGTATCATATTGTAAAGCAAATTCGGCAGTATGCTCTAGACAAATGCAATATAGTAGGTGGGAGGATGATGAGTATAGGAAAAAAAAGTCAGAGGCAGATGAGAGGAATGCACTGATTTTTTTTACTGGTGCCAGTTCTGTATTGCTTCAGTATGCCACCACATGTTTCAATCAGCAGTTTCCTCCTAAAAAGAGTGATGAAGTGTGGGAAAACCATATGCTGCAAATTCATCTTTTTAAAGAAAATCTTTTTTTTCCAAATGGGAGATACATGTGTATTGTATGTTATAGATTTTTTTAAAATGGTATATCGTGTATGAGGACAATCTCTTCTGGAAGCGTGTGCCAGATTATTAATTAGAAAAATTTAAATTGAGCAAAAATGGTAAGCTTAAATACTAAGAAATTTTGCATAGCAGAAAACACCTAATGTTAGAAGAAGCTGCCAAGGGAAGTTGTTGAATCTTTATCACCAGAGATCTACAGGGCTAGACTAGATACCAATATATTAGGGGTGGTTTAAGAATAATTAAATCAGTCCTGCCTCGACACCATGGGATAGATTAGGGAATATATTTATCAAATACACAAGATAAACTTACATTGGGAAACATTTTGAAGTGCATTAAGCACTAAGGAAAAGAAAACAACAATAGAGTGTTGGAGGAGCTTTAAATGACTGTTTTCTATATACTTCACTTAACTGGGAATGAACATGTATTGTAAACTGTGTGTAAGCATAAAGGTTACCATGGAGACATTGTGACTCTCGTGTGATGGAATCAACTAAAAATTATATTTATCTTAAACATGAAGCTTCTCCAATATTTAAACCTAATGGACAAGATGTGTACAAGTTGAAAATGTAATATTTATCCAATCTCTTCTATTTTATCAAAACTGGTTCTAAAGCAATAGGTTGCACTCATATAGTAATAAATTTTTAGCGCATTTGGAGATAAAAGCTATTGTTGATGATTGCTTAAACTCTCTTTGTTCAATCATCTGAATGGTGCAAATCAAAGCATTTTGTCAGACTGTGAGAAGTTGCGCCTAGATATTGCTTCCCACACATGCAGGTCACCAAATAAATTACGTTCATGGTTTTACAGCATTTCTGGTGCTAGAAGTTAAATTGATGCCCAGTGGTGGAACTCGTAAAACACTTTCTTGTTAACACAACCAGGCAGAGTCGACATTGTTGATGGTGGGTTTGATCTAATAAACTATTGGTTCTAACAGTGATTTTTACTGTGTTTCAGAGATGATGATGGTAAAAGTTTAGCAAGCCTAGAGTTGTTCCTGAATGACAGAAAATTAGCTTTACTCTCAATAGTGGGAGCAATATAGATGTTGGGAAGAATCTGAGTAGGGGTATACTGTGCTTAATGTAATCCTACTCACTAAAGATAAGACTTATTGAATGAACAAAACCCTTTACCTCAGTAGATGCCTCACTCCATGAAGAATAAAACTGATTTACCAGGAAAGTTGCAATATCTTGCTTGCTGAAAATTTGGAAACAAGTTATTGTGTATTCAATTTTATCTTCTGGAATCCATCTATTTTTCTCTATTTGGGAATATTTCACTGGACTTTCTTCTCTCTTCTTTCATTATTTGCTCTGTTGTGCCTTCTAGTCTGTAATGAATGGGAGTCAGGGAAGACTGTTGTAGTTTGCCTCGTATGCAGGTGTTCTGTTTTGGCTAAATAAATGGATTCTATCCCTCCCATCCAAATATTAACTTATGAGTTACTACTAAAGATGTTAGTGTGTATCCATTTACACAATTAATTAAACAAAATTAATTGCAATTAATCACATGATTAATCTCATGCGCTATGGTGGCATTTCAACAGGGCGGTGCTGCATGGGGCCCGGAATCAGCAGGAGTCCCCTTTGCAATGCAGAGCCAGTTATCAGCTGGGCACTCTAGCTGATCCCCAGCTCCACTTGCACTGCACCTTAAAAGTGCCACTTCGGCGCTTCAAATGGGCTTTGCAACAGCGGAGCCAAGGATCAGCTGGAGTCTCCTAATGCGCTGCCCCTTTAAAACGCCAAAACGGACAAGCTGATCCCCAGCTCCTCATTGCAAAGCGCCTTTGAAGTGCCGCTCCGGTGCTTCAAAGGGACTCTGCTTGCACTGCCCCTTTGAAGTGCTGGAGTGGCACTTTAAAGGGCCAGCACAGCACTAACACCTGAGATTAACGTGTTAAAAAAATTAAGGCGTTAATCCTGTCCTGTGTTAATCACAGGTGTTAACGCAGGTCAATTGACAGCTCTACAATTAACCAATAAGCCTGTGTTCATCGTTTAATCATAACAGTTACACACACTGTCACACCCTAATGGCCCCCTCCCTCAAGGGGTCCCCTTGGGGGGGCAGGTCAGCATTGTATATTGCTAATGCTGTTGCAAGCATTGCAGGGCATTTTGGGAAGGATCAAAGATGTGAGTGTGGAATGGATTCCTTTTCAGGTCGCGAGAGGCCGGGGCGGGGGGGGGGTAGGAGGGTGGCGGGAGACGAAGAGAGCAGAGCACTGGTTAACTTCACGCTCCTGCTAGGCCCAAAGATAAGACGCTGACTCCAGACAGCTCAAGGCCACAGCATACATCTGACTCTCGGCTGCCAGCCAAGAAAGTGGGGGGCCTGAAATCCACCGACTAGCTGTGAAAAAGACATATTCAACTGAACAGACCTACAGAGCCAGCCTGTAACACGCGAGGCAAGCGAAGGGCCAGCATGGAGAAAAACAAAGAGAACAGCAGAGTCTAACTGGTTTGTTTTGGGAAAGTCAAGAAGACCATAGAAAGCCAGTTTGGACTGGCACAAAGAGCACCAGGAACAGAGGTTGCGGAAAGGAACACCCCCAAAGGAGCCCAGGACTTAAAACCCTCCTGAGAGCTGGAGCAATTTGGAGAGATCACAGTGGACCCTGGATGACTAGTGTGCACAGGACCAAACTCCCGAACACCCTTCCCCTTTTTTTCTTTCGTTACACCTAGGCCTGGCCAGCCTCAGGTAGTGAGTGTGTGAGTGTGAAAGTGGGTTAGGGCTCGGAGCACTAATGCTTTCTTCCTTCATCTGAGTGATGTGGGAAGCACCCATCACTCTCTGCTATTATTTTATTATTTTATCAATAAAGCTTTAAAATTTAGACACTTGGTGTGTTCCGTCATCTCCTCCCTTAACGATCCTGTGGCTTCAGCCTGATTACCTGACCCCTCAGGCAGATTGGTAACAATCTGTCACAACATCTCCCCCTCCTTCCTGCTTCTGTATCAGAGGCAGCAAGGCGGAGAAAGATAGTAGCCTCCCACAAAGGTAGGAGCATAGGGTGGCAGGTGGTAATTGGTACTTGAGGCGGTCTGACTTAAAAGCCGGCTCCTCATGAGCACTGGCTCTTACAAAGCTGACTGATCTTGCTCCCACCCACCCCCGCCTCTGGTAAGCACTAAAGTGTTGGGCATTAATAGTCCCCATAGCATAGCTCCTGCTGGTGTGCACTAAACAGACTGCCAACATGGGTGGAGGGGGCAATTGCCTTGGGGACCTGGTGATTCAAAGGGGCCTGGGCTCCACATGGCTCTTACTGCTTTAGGGGGAGATGGAGCAATGCCATGCTGCGTTTGGTGATAAGGGCTGGCTGCCCCCTGCTCCTTCCACCCAAGGCCCTGCCCCTTTTGGAAGAGTGGAACCAGTCCCATTCCAGCTTGCCCACGAGCCCAGGGAGGCTGTCAGTATCCCCTGGCACTAAAGTTCACTAGGGAACGTTTAATGTCGTACTTTTTTCAAACTGCACTATATTAAAGCATGCCAGGGAACAGTTAGTGCACACCTGCAGAATCTACTGGGACCAGTTAATGCACAACACATTAATCCACCTTAGAAATCATATCACTGTAATGCCTGTTAACTAGAGTTACTACCTTTGATATGTGAAAAACCTGGCAAGCCTGCCTCAGCTCTAACCCCCAACTCCCTCTTTCAACCACCATTTAGAGTATGTAGAGGGAAAACACATATAGATAAGACAGATAACATGGCATTTCTCCTCAATCTCGCCTTTCTCAAATCCTCTCTCTCTCACGTGTACAGTGCACTTTCATATTAGTGTGCAGAGAGCTATGATCATCACATTAAAATGGCCATACTGGGTCAGACCAAAGGTCCATCTAGCCCAGTATTCTGTCTGCCGACAGTTGCCAATAGAGATGCCCCAGAGGGAGGGAACACCACAGGTAATCATCATGTGATCTCTCTCCTGTCATCCATTTCCTGACAAAGGATAGGGACATCATTCCTACCCATCCTGGCTAATAGCCATTGATAGACATAACCTCCATGAATCTAGCTAGCTCTTTTTTGAATGCTGTTAAAGTCCTAGTCTTTACAACATCCTCTAGCAAAGAGTTCCACAGGTTGATTGTGCTCTGAGTGAAGAAAAACTTCCTTTTGTTTGTTTTAAATTTGTTACCTATTAATTTGATTTGGTGACGCCTAGTTCTTATATTGCTGGAATAAGTAAATAACATTTCCTAGTAAATAACTTTTCCTTATTCACTTTTTTTCCACACCAGTCATGATTTTATAGACCTCTATCATATTCCTCCTTAGTCTCCTCGGATATGTCTACACTACCACCCTAGTTCGAACTAGAGTGGTTAATGTAATCAAAGTTGCTAATGAAGCCCAGGATTTAAATATCCCGGGCTTCATTTGCATCTTGCTGGGCGCTGCCATTTTTAAATCCCCAGTAGTTCGGACTCCGTGCCCGCGGCTACACACGGCACGGAGTAGGTAGTTCGAATTAGGCTTTCTAATTCGAACTACCGTTACACCTTGTTTCTAATTCGAACTAGAAAGCCTAATTCCAACTACCTACTCCATGCCGCATGTAGCCGCGGGCACGGAGTCCGAACTACTGGGGATTTAAAAATGGCGGCGCCCAGCAAGATGCAAATGAAGCCCAGGATATTTAAATCCCGGACTTCATTTGCAACTTTGACTACATTAACCACCCTAGTTCGAACTAGGGTGGTTAATGTAGACATACCCCTCTTTTCTAAGATGAAAAGTCCAAGTCTTTTTAATCTCTCTTCATATGGGACCCCTTCCAAATCCCTAATCCTTTTTGTTGCCCTTTCCTGAATCTTTTCCAATGCCAATGTATCTTTTGTGAGATGAGGCGACCACATCTGTACATAGTATTCAAGATGTGGGCGTACCATGATTTTATATAGTGGCAATAAGATATTCTCTGTCTTATTCTCTCTCCCTTTTTTAACGATTCCTAACATTCTATTTGCTTTTTTGACTGCTGCTGCACACTCAGTGGATGTTTTCAGAGAACTATCTACAATGACTCCAAGATCTGTCTCTCGAGTAATTGTAGCCAAATTAGTCCACATCATTTTGTATGTATAGTTGGGATTACTTTTTCCAATGTGCATTACTTTACATTTATCAACATTAAATTTCATTTGCCATTTTGTTGCCCAGTCACTTAGTTTGGTGAGATCTTTTTGAAGGTCTTCACAGTCTGCTTTGGTCTTAACTAACTTGAGCAGTTCGGTATTCTCTGCAGATTTTGCCACCTCACTGTTTACCCCTTTCTCGATCATTTATAAATAAGTTGAATAGGATTGGTACCAGGATAGACCCGTGGGGACACCACTAGTTACCTCTCCCCATTCTGAAAACTTACCATTTATTCCTACCCTTTATTTCCTGTCTTTTAACCAGTTATCAATCCATGAAAGGACCTTCCCTCTTATCCCATGACAACTTACTTTACATAAGAACTCTAGTAGATTAGTAAAACATGATTTCCTTTTACAGAACCCATGTTGATTTTCCTCCACATATTATGTTAATCTGTGTCCGACAGTTCTATTCTTTACCATAGTTTCATCTAATTTGCCTGGTACTGATGTTAGATTTGCTGGTCTGTAATTGCCAGGATCACTTCTAGAGCCCTTTCTAAATATTGGCGTCAGATTAGCTTTCTTCCAGTCATTAGGTACAGAAGATGATTTAAACGATAGGTTACAAACCACAGTTAATAGTTCTGCAATTTCCCATTTGATGTCTTTCAGAGCTCTTGAGTGAATGCCATCTTGTCCCAGTGACTTGTTACTGTGAAGTTTATCAATTTGTTCCAAAACCTCTTCTAATGACACCTCAATTTGGGACAATTCCTCAGATTTGTCACCTAAAAAGAATGGCTCGGTTTGGGGAATCTCCCCAATATCATCAGCCATGAAGACTGAAGTTAAGAATTCATTTAGCTTCTCTGCAATGACTTTATCATCTTTGAGTGCTCCTTTAACATCTTGATCATTAAAGGGCTCTCTACTGGTTGTTTAGCAGCCTTCCTGCTTCTTATGTACTTAAAAACATTTTACTATTACTTTTTGACTTTTTGGCTAGCTGTTCTTCAAACTCCTTTTTGTTTTCCTTATTATGTTTTTATACTTAATTTGACAAAGTTTATGCTCCTTTCTATTTTCCTTACTAGTATTTTACTTCCACTTTTTAAATGATTCTTTTTATCTGTCACTGCTTCTTTTACGTAGTATTAAGCCACGGTAGGACTTTTTTACTGTGTTTTTTAATTTGGGGTATACAATTAAGTTGGGCTTCTCATTATAGTGTCTTAGAAAAGTTTCCATGCACCTTGCAGATATTTTACTTTTGTCACTGTATCTTTTAATTTCTATTTAACTCACTTCCTCATTTTCACGTAGTTCCCCTTTCTAAAATTAAATACCATAGTGTTGAGATGCTGACACGTTTTTCCACTACATGGATGTTAAATTATATTATATTATGGTCACTATTTCCAAGTGGTCCCGTTACATTTATCACTTGGATCAGATACTGCACTCCATTTAGGACTAAATCAAGAATAGCTTCTCCACTTGTGGGTTTCACAACCAGCTGCTCCAAGAAGCAGTTATTTAAGATATCAAGAAATTGTATTTCTGCATCCTGTCCTGAGGTGACGTGTACCCAGTCAATATGGGGATAGTTGAAATCCCGCACTATTGTTATTACTACTGTATTTTCAAAATTTTGATCTGTTATCACTTAAATTGCAAAAGTGGTACCATAGCAGCATCTTTAGCTGGATGCAGAAACTTTTAGCATTAGATAATCTAGTGTATTGTGATGATGATTCAGCTCTTTAGATTGATAGAAAACAATAGATTACATTATTTTTCTGGTAACTGGCAAATCCATATAAAACCTGTCCAGGCCAGACAAATACTAGCCATATGGTAACTCTTAACATTAATTCACCATGTCAGCAAGCCTATAGTTATCATAATTCTGTATTATTTTGCTTAGTTGCAGAGAAGATTAACCTTGTTGAAATCCCTTTGCATGTTTCTGCTATATTTATAATCTGCATGTGATTTGACTGCATCTTTAACACTTTTTGTCCTTGTGTGGATATGAATCTTTCATTTCAAGAAATGAGCTCTTTGGTGTGCAGAGAAATGTTATCAATTCATGCAGATGAGCCTAAGATGTTGCTTCCAGCATGATGTACAAATAGCATGTATCAAGCCCCAAGCGTGCAGTCGTTTGTTGAAGACTTGCAGAAAGAAAGTAGTGATATAACAAAAATCTTTGAGATTGTATGTCCTAATAGCAGACCTGTAGAATTACATCTACTGATCATGGACCCAATGAATACTATTGTAAGAAAATAATTTTTTGTTTTTTGTTTTAAAACTAATTAGAGAAATAGCAATTTAGCACTGATGGGGGGGGGGGGGGAACTGTGGTAACACTTTGTGCCTTGATATGTTATTTACCTTACATGTTAATAAAATAGTGACTGCCTAGTAAATGCCAGTTGATTCATATAAATTGTATAGAATTACTGAACTTGAACTGCTATGATAAAGGCAAACTTACTAACATTTTTCTTATGAAATCTAAGTTTAAATGCTCTTGCTAAACATACTATAGAGAACTTAGCCCCAATTTTGATCTTGGGCATAGTAATTACTCATTTAACACATGCCTGCTTAACACGTTTTCACAATAGCATTTTTTTGGCCACGTTTTTTGAATAACACGACAGTCCCTGAAATAACACGAAAATAACCAAGTGGTGTACTACTTCGTATGGTGGTATAAGTTGGTGAAAACAGTGGTAATACGCATGAGCGGATGAATACACATGGTCACAGCGCTTCTCCGCACACTCAAGTGTTTATCTTTGTGTTTTAACAAACTGCGGCGACTTATGTTGCTAGATATCTTGTGTTGCTAGATATCCATTGTTGATGATCCAGCACCAACAAAAAATTGACTTTGCCGCCACCACCCTCTGAAACGCAAACCTCACTTTTTCCATTTTGAATGGGAAAATTGACCCCGCATAGCACATTTTCACTTAACACGAACATTTTCAGAAACTCATCTATAGTATTAAATGAGGAATTACTGTATTACTGGGGCTCTTGGTTTTTAGTGTTTACTGTAAAATTCTCCAGTTTTATGGAAGTGATTATTCATTTTTGTCTCATACACTTTCAGCCAAATTTTTAACCATTCAGGTACATGAAAATACTGATTCTACTGAGAAAATCCAACACATTACTTTAAGATGGAGTGTTAGTATGTTAGTTTAAGTGTAAATGTGAGGCAGTCTGTAAAATGAAGGCAATGCAGTAGAAGATATGTACACACACATCCATGAATGTACCTATGTGTACATACTGTTAAGGTACAGTTCATGACATAAAGCACAGCATTAAACTGCTTTTACTTCCAATACACTTACTTTTCTCTATTTGTTGCTTTTTTTCTGTCCTCTGTTTCCCCAATATTAATTCCAATGTTCATCCAGAAAACTATGAAGGTAAGCTTTTGTACTGATTCGCCACCTGTTTTTAACTTTTATAATAAATGCTGATAAATTCTTGGGAAATTTTAAACAAAAAATAAAAGCAAAGTCCCTTAGGTATTGGATACAGGGATGTTTCTGGAACATAGCTGCTGTAGCCAGTGTAGATGGTGGGTGTGTTTCTCCTTTAAGACCAAAGGAGTCTATCCGGAAGAGGAGTTTCTTATCTCATACTTTCTATACCCTCCACTCCCTTTCTTAACCTCCACTTCCCTCTTTCCTCAGCCATATCTGTCCCAGTTGCTTCCTCCACAGCTGGGAGCAGCTATATCTGTCCTTGCCTTCTTGTTCATGTTTTTATATATTTTGGCCAATATCAGGCAACATGGAGAAGGTCTAGGAAGAAGAATGCACGTGACTAGAATGTCACTTATCTCCACTTAATTGCAGGATCTGTTTTATCTACATCATCACAGCCCTTGTTCACTGTTTTCCTTCCATAGTCATATAGGTGCATGAGTGGATATTCACATTACAATCCAGCTTTCCCTGTCCCCCCTTCTTCAGTGCACAGGAGAAGGATGAACTCCAGGACCAGCATGAGGGGGAAGGAGATGCAAAGGACTTAAGAATCCGGCTTCTTCCACATCTTTCATATTCCTTCCCTCCCCTGCCCCCGTAAGAGAGAAATTCTTCACACAGAGGACTGTGAGCTGGTAATAGAAGACTTTTACTCAACTTTCCTTCACTCCTGCTCACAGGACTCCATATCCTCCTGTGCCATTTCTCATAAAGCTCAAAATTGTTCTACAAGGACTTTTCACTTGTCTCTTCCCTGTTGTGGTTTGGTGTGGTGTTTTTTTGTTTGTTTGTTTGTTTTGTGGCATCCAGGAGAAATGTTGGGAGTTTCTTCACCATTCTACTTCTGTGGTCCTCTCAGAACATGTGGCTGCCAGCAGGACACACCTGAAACAGGATTGGGTTCAGGCACCCACCTTTTCTATAACGTGTTGCTTCCTCCTCAGAGAACAACAGAAACTATTTCCCACAGAAAGTAACTACTTAGTGTGTCTCATATTTTTAACTTGTTCTTTTTTTATTTTTTCTTCTAATTAACTTAGAAAAGTTAGATATCTGCAAGTCACCAGAGCCTGATGAAATGCATCCTAGAATACTCAAGGAGCTGATGGAGGAGGTATCTGAGTCTTGAGTATTCTAGGAGCTATCATCTTTGGAAAATCCTGGAAGACAGGAGAGATTCCAGGAGACTGGAAAAGGGCAAATATAGTGCCCATGTATAAAAAGGGAAATAAGAACAACCCAGGAAACTACAGACCAGTCAGTTTAACTTCTGTGTCAGGAAAGATAGTGGAGCAAGTAATTAAGGAAATCATCTGCAAACACCTGGAAGATAAGGTGACAGGGAACAGCCAGCATGGATTTGTAAAGAAAAAATCATGTCAAACCAAACTGATAGCTTTCTTTGATAGGATAACGAGTCTTGTAGATAAGGGAAAAGTGGTGGATGAGGTATACCTAGACATTAGTAAGGCTTTTGATACGGTCTCACATCATAGTCTTATCAATAAACTAGGCAAATACAACTTAGATGGGGCTACTATAGGATAGGTGCATAACTGGCTGGATAACTGCTCTCAGAAAGTAGTTAAGAACAGTTCACAGTCCTGCTGGAAGGGCATAACAAGTGGGGCTTTAGAGGGGTCTGTTTTGGGACCGGTTCTGTTCAATATCTTCATCAACGATTTAGATATTGACATAGAAAGTACTCTTATTAAGTTTGCAGATGATACCAAGCTGGGAGGGGTTGCAACTGCTTTGGAGGATCAGGTCATAAGTCAAAATGATCTGGACAAATTGGAGAAATGGTCTGAGGTAAACAGGATAAAGTTTAATAAGGTCAAATGCAAAGTACTCCACTTAGGAACAATCAGTTTCACGCACACAGAATGGGAAGCAACTGTCTAGGAAGGAGAATGGCAGAAAGGGATCTAGGGGTTATAGTGCACCACAAGCAACAGTGTGTCAACAGTGTGAGGCTGTTGCAAAAAAAAGCAAACATGATTCTAGGATGCATTACCAGTTGTGTTGTAAGCAAGACCTGAGAAGTCATTCTTTCACTCTACTCTGAGCTGATTAGGCCTCAGTTTGAGTATTGTGTCCAGTTCTGGGCATTGCATTTCAAGAAAGATGTGGAGAAATTGGAGAAGGTCCAGAGAAGAAGAACAAGAATGATTAAAAGTCTAGAGAACATGACCTATGAAGGAAGACTGAAAGAACTGGGCTTATTTAGTTTGGAAAAGAAAAGATTGAGAGGGGACATGATATCGGTTTTCAGTTATCTAAAAGGGTGTCACAAGGAGGAGGGAGAAAAATTGTGGTTAAACACTGGAATAAATTGCCTAGGGAAGTTATAGAATCTCCATCTCTAGAGATACTTAAAAGCTGGTTAGATAAATGTCTATCAGGGATGGGCTAGTCAGTACTGGGTCCTGCCATGAAGGCAGGGGACTGGACTCTATGACCTCTCGAGGTCCCTTCCAATCCTAGTATTCTGTGATTCTATGATCCAGGGTCCTAGAATTTACTACAATAGACAAGGAAGTAAAGATTTGTGGAGACAGATTTGTCTGTTTACCTCTCTATATCTAGAATGGTAAATAGGCTGTAGCAGTCCTGGACTAAGGTAACAACCAAAGTTGTGTGGAGATTTAACAAATAAACTATGGTATACAGACCTGTTGGTCCTTGTCAAGTCAAGCCAAATAATGATCCTTTAAAAGGGAAGAGGACAAAGCAGTTATCACCACAAACATTAGCTATTGCTCTTTGTAATTTGACTTTCACAATTCAATATCTCCCCCATACTTTCCAGGCCCTTGCTTTCAGGTAGTCAGACTGACAACAACAATCACAGCCAGCACCTGCAAAAAACTGATCTCAATGAGTTTAGGTAAAAATCTGCTTTGTTGTAAATATGCTTAATTAGACTGCAAGCTGACTTGTGTGGAAATTGGGATGGCATGTATGCCAGGGAGCGCTACCTCCTCTGACCTTAGGCCCTTGGCTTTTTTTTCCCTGAGGTCTCGCACTTTTAGAAGAAGCACTAGCTTTCTACCTAATGGAGGTTTTAGAGAAGAAAATAATTATGTTGGCATATCCATTTTCATCCTATTTTTCAGGCAGATGCAAGCTATATTTCTGTAGTCATACTTCTCTGTTGCAGTACAGGCCAAACCGAAAATCGCTACTTATGTTGCATAATCATTTGTTGTGACTAATCAGCTGCAATTTGAAAAGAGAATGTTTTCCATGTCTTCCTACACTGTCGCCTGCATTTTATAAATTGGGAGAAATAGTTGATCCAAATGAATATTTCAAAAATGGCATTGAACTTGGAAAGCTTTTATTTTAAAGGATCACTGTTAGACTGGAACTTTTTGATTTTAGTTCAAAATAGGAGATAGCAGTGCACCTAGTAATATAATTCATTGCATTGTTAATGGAAGTGATATGCAAATAAAAACAGCTGCAATTTTTTAATGTTTAAATTGCTTCTGTTTATTAAAAGGGAAAAATTACAAGGTCCACCTCTGCAACTATAAATATTATAATTAAGTATTGATACAAGTTATTGATATGAAGATTGATTTTTCTTTTTAATTGCTGAGATCCTGTATTGCATGTACTGATGCATATAATCCAGTAAGGTAACTTAGCGAGAAAATAATATTATAGCTGAATTTGTGCCACTGTACGTTAAAGTTCCTGTAAGTGGAACCTTGCTTTCAGCCTTGGAACTAGTTCTGGGGGGAAAAATGGCTATCGTCAATTCTTACAAATCATTAAATGGATTAGGATATTTGCACCTTCAAACAGGTTTGTTTTTTATTTGCATAATTTGTTGAATATGTTTAAGCAGTGAAAATGTCTTTGAGTTTAAAGTATTCCTGTACTGATATTATTTAACTTAGAAAGATGAGTCTGGGCTAAATTTAAATGAGAAATACCCATGGGCCTTCCTCCAATGACATAGTAAGAGGACTTAATGATCTTTATAACACTTAATCACTTTGCTTATAAAAGCTGTCACATTAGAGGCTTATTATCTGTTGTCAATGACCACTGAAAACAGGAGTATACTATATTATCTATTAAAAAGTGTAATAGTATCATTTGGATCCATGATGTGTTCAGGGAGAGTACCAAAAACACTTTCAATGAGAGTTCCATTAACTTTTTATTTCAGCAATATAAATATTTTTACAAGAAGAAAAATTGAATACAGAATTCCCACCATAGCCTCTAACTTTGTTTACATTTGGAAAATGGGGGTTGGTTTGATGGTATTGTTTTCAAAAATTGCCCCACAAGCTGTAACTTTCAGAGAAGTTGTCGTAACTGAAGGGCATAAAATGAGACTCTCTCTTTCAAAAGTCTCTAAATCAAGGGTTTGCAACATGTCTAAAATACCAGCTTTTCATCTTGGCAGCTTGTTTCCAACCCAGAGTGCTGCAGTGGTTCAGGTGTGTGCTCCTGAGCTTTATGCCATCTGCCTACCTGCCAGTTCCATTCTTGTAAGCTGGCAGGATTGAAACTTGAAAGAATCCTAGACTCCTTGAAAGTAGGACTCTTCCAAGTTTTAGAACACTGACAGCTTGCAATAATGAAGGTAGTGGAGCAGACAACTCATTTGGTTTGTATGACATGCACCTCTTTAAACTGAATCAAATCAATTGTCTTATCATGTCCATTTAAAGGCATAAAATCCCAAATTTAAAACATCTCAATCTATTTTGCCTAGGTACTGCAGACACCTTTGATGAACATGTACCATAACACAGTGTCATCTGTGATTACGGAGACAGACCCTTTCTGTTACAGAATACCTTGCAGAAATGGATGAGTTATGGAAGCATTTAACAAAAAAATGGCCTGCTGTTATAAGTGTTTACCCGTCCCACATTTTTCCCTTTCCTCCTTTTTCTAGTAAACATTTCAGTGTGCAGTTTATTTTGGATTATTGAAGCAGACAAAACTGGTGGAAGAACACCGAAACATGTTGTAATAAATACTAAGCTGATGGAGGAGCATTAATGTTTGTGCAAGCAGAACTGAAGAAATAATGATAAAATATTATCAGTCTGGATTACAGCACTGTGGTAGAGATGCTATCATCATGGCTCAGGCTACACTGACACATTCATTATAAGCCCTTCTTTTCAAGCTGTTGTCTTTCTGAAGAGAAAAAAAATCTTTGGGGGCTGCAGTTTCTTATGCTACTTATCTTGAAATACAACTTATTTCCCTAAAGTTTTGTTAAAATTCTGTGTGATTGTTTTTGAGTGATCAGAGCACATAAAACCCACTTCCGAGAAACTTTTTAGATGTTTGTATGTATTTGGGGAATTCAGTCAGCTTAATTTTTGAATTTTTGACTTCCTCAGTGATTAGTATTATTTGAATAATGGTGGTATCTGGAGGCTGCAGTCAGGATTAAAAACCTGTTGTGCTAGGTGCTGTACAAACAGATTAAAGAAGAGCTATATTGTGCCACAAATACCATACAATCTAAATAATTTTCTTTCAGTAAACATAGGTAAACAAACACAAATACAAATATTTATACTTTGTCTAAGCGGGGGAATGGTCCTGCTATTGTGGGGAACTTTCCTGGCTTCTATACTACCCTGGTGAAATGGACCAGCAAAAGGATCTGAGTCCCCGCTCCCACTTCTTTTACCCAAAGGCCTCCCTGACCCTGAGGGCTCCCCTTCCACTCTCCTGAGTAGCAGAGTCCTCGAAATCACAACAAGGCTGGACCCAGGTTTTCTGGGCCTTAATCCCCGACCTTGTAGTCACTTGGGGAAGGGTTAGGGTGTCCCCACTCTGGGGGTCTCTCTGCACACTGCAGGCTTTCTTGATCCAGTGATAATTTCATACAGTTCAAAGCAAATACAATTTATTAAACCACAATTGATTAAAAAGAAAAGAATAAGGAAAAATGAGAGAGGTTAAAAGAGAACACATAGCCCTGCTCTGTAGCACGGGTTCATCACAAACAGCAGTCTGCAGAGTGTAAGGACAGTTCACAGTCTGTTCCTTTATAGGTCCCAGGGCTCTTTCTCGAGCCCTGGCTGTGCTGCAGGGGAACTGCAGGTTGGACACGCTTGCTCTGGCAGTGACCACACAGCCTCAGGCTCTAGGTGGCAGAACCCCTCTCCCAGTTGGAGTTACAATCCCTCTCCAAGTCTGGCCTGCAGGGCCTCTTGGCTGGTGGCGTGTTCCTGCCCAGAGCCTCTTTCCCCCCCTTTGCTGGTCCCAGCTGCTCACCACGCCCAGCTACAGACACTGCTGCTTTGCCAGACTCCTGCTGCTTGAGTTGCTTTTCTGATCCCTTTGGCTCTCTGGTCACTGCAGGTCTGCTGCTCAGCACAGGGTCTGCGCTCCTTGGTCTGTGTGTGTCTGGCTCTGACACTGCAGGTCTGTCTCTACACAGCTTGCTTTTCCTGCTGCTCTTCTTAGTTCTCTCTCCTTTTCTCACAGAGACCCAGAAAATCCCCGCTTACACAGAGGACGGGACCTGTCATTCTAATTCTCTCCTTGATCTGTCCAACCTGTCAGTCAGGCTGAGCTGGAGTGTTGGCCTCTTCCCGTTGTCCCTGAGGTCTGTCAGTCTCAGGACCCTGATTTCTCATGGACCCTTCCCCTTTTGGTACTGGGAGCTGGCCAACCAAAAACTCCCACTGAGTTTTATTAAGGGGCTAACAGTCCCCTTACAAATGCTCATTGCTGTGCTCTAGAAGAAACCCAAATACTTATGTGGTGGTAATGCTTCGCTCTTCTAGATCATAAGACCTCCAGTATATTCATAGTGTGGCATGCCAGACTTCAGTTCTGATTCTTATAGGTTGGTTGAAATTGGAACATACCCCTAACCATCCCACCTTTGGTCCTATTCTCCCTGAAATGGTGAAAGGATACATCAAATGCATGCAGAGGGTCCTTTTCAGAGCTTTCCTGCCTTCCCAGGCGATAGTCACAGATGTATTTTTTTTTTTTTTACAAGGATGGGTATGAATGTACAAATAACATAGGCCGATGGCCCACAAGAAAGAGAAGAATTCAGATCAATGTCCTCACATTTGGAAAACCTGCATATCTTTTCTCTGTTGGATATCAGCTGGTCCAAAACATGACCAACAATGTGACCACCATGTTTTACATCAACAAAGTGAGATAAGGTCTTCCTCACTCTTCCAGGGAGCCGTCAAACTCTGGGACTGATGCCTCTGCAGAACACTAGTAGACAATCTCACCAGGCATTTCCTCTTGAACAAAGAGTGGGAAAGAACACAGGATATTTGAGAGCTCTTTGTGAGCTAGAACAATACTACAGTAGATATTTTTGTCACTCAGCACAAGTGTCAGAGATTCTGCTCAAAAGGAGGGCTCAGTCTGGGATCCATAGTGAATTTTTCTACACCTATCATGTCTAACTGATCTGACAAGCAGCTAACCAGATGCCTGTATTAGGCTTTCATGCTTTAGTGAATTTCAAAGGGATGTGCTATTAATTTGCAAAGACTTTTTTGTGTTTAGGGATACGCATCCCTAAATTTTTAGGTATTGTATATGTAAACTAATGGTATAGGTGCCCAGATGGGACTTACATGTAGGATTGAGAATCCAAAAATGTTCAGCATACCATTTATTTTTTTATGCTATTGAAAATTAAAGGTATACCACTTGTAGGATAGCTGTGAAGACTTGCTTGTAGCTGCTGCCTTGAATTTTTATCTCTGAAGGGATTGGTCATTTCTCTCTCTCTCTCTTTAAGGAAAAATAAGCAAGATCAGCACAGGCAGTATAACAAAAGATGTAGATTATTTTATAGGTCATTTCAGAGTCTAGTGGAGGGTGTCTTCATTTGAAAATATTTGTTTTATGTGGAATAAAAATAGCCATGGAAAAAGACTTAAATCGTTCTGCCAAAAAGACCCCTTGGGTCTTCTGTAAAAGACTTGTTTATGATCCAAGCATTGTAAGAAGCAACAGTTTCCCTCCTCCCTACCTCCCCCCAAAAGTGCATAGGAGTGTGGATATTTGAAAAGGGTATAAGCGGATGAATAGTCTTAACTGAATTCTAGAATACTGTTCAAATGATCAGATCTGTTATAGTACTGAATGGAATTTATAGACTATCCCTTCCAACAAGGATCTTAGAGTTTTGCTCTTGTTGTAAATGCAATACCGAACAAGCTTCAAGTGCATTGTTATCAGAGTGTTGTGTATAATATGATTATGCAGCCCCAATTTTTGTGGCTGCATAAATTGCTGAATGATTGCCCTTTGTTTTGAATTTGTCATGTAATTGTACTCCAGAATCTACATTTTCTTTCTTTAAGGCACTTGCCTCATCCATATCAATGGGTTGTTAACACTGATGCTCAAGGATGCTACTTTAAATAATGCCAACTTTGGCAAATATTTCACTCCTGGTCATTTAGCAGAAACATCAGAGGAATACTCTTTTCCATTGTTATTGATAAAGTGGCAGTTTTTAAGGCAAGGTGAAGAGGAGAACATCCAGCATCTTCCACCCTTTCCCCCTTTGAGATTTGAAGTCCCCTCTGCCCCTGCCCGAAAGGGGGGAGAGTAAAGAAAATGTCCTCTTTTACCAAATCAAAACTCTCAATTATTTGAGGAGCTAGACATTCAGGGCCAACCCTCCACCCAGTTTTCTGGGATCATGTATCAAAAAACTAAATTGCCCCATAACCCTCTGGTAAATTTTCAACTTTCATCCAACAACCTCTGCAATACAGTTTTGTCAGTATTGGTATTGAAAACCAAATATTTGGACCAAAGGAAAATACATTGAATTTGCTTTCCGAATGAAAGAATAAGAGATTCTATAGTGATTATACTGTACTGGGGGCACTGAGGGGAAAAAATTGAGTAGGGAGTGCTTCATTATTTAGGCCAAGTGTGCCACATAGGATGCAAGGCCTCTATTACTCA
Source organism: Pelodiscus sinensis (assembly GCF_049634645.1). NCBI lineage: Eukaryota > Metazoa > Chordata > Testudines > Trionychidae > Pelodiscus > Pelodiscus sinensis. The sequence continues at coordinate 68,855,413 of NC_134713.1, read as the reverse complement.
TACAAAGCTGTCAGTCTTGCTATAGTGATGCTTTTGTTTCATTTGACTGCTTCTAGTCTTTTTTTGAAAACTGATATTAGTGTTTCAAATTCTAAGCATCAAGGCCATTTATTGTCTTAGAAATACAAATTTCTCTTAACCCAGTGTTTCTGGTTTTGTCCAAGGATGCAAGTTCTTGCTCCTCTCTTTATATATATATATATATATATATATATATATATATATATATATATATATATATATATATAAAAACACTCAACAGAAAAGGTTGCTGGACAGGTTTTGAGCAACATTTCCTGCATTTCATTCTGATTATGGGATATTTTGTATACTCTGCTTCCATAAGTGCAGCAGTAGGCCTTAGCCTGGGGGGAGGGACAGAATGTAAATAGTGCTGCACAGAAAACAGGATCTGCGTGGCAAGAGATCCACAGAGAATGGTGGGTTCTTTTCTCCAGCCCTGCGGTATCCTTATGAGTATGTTTATGCTGATTTTGTAAGCAATCTCTAAACCAGTTTTCCCATTCTCTCCAATCCTGTTATACCCTTCCCTATTTGAGGGGATTTGGGTCCCTGTAAGCATGGGGTCTGATAAAGTACAGAAAGAGTAGGGAGGGAGGGATAGTATGCAGAGGTGCACATAGAATGTGTAGGTAGTTGACCTCCCTAGATTCCTTTGTATCTACGTGGCTAGTTTTGGGGCAAGACCTTCTGTTTCTGCCTCAGGTTAGTATTGACTTCAGGTCATTTAAAATCTTACTGATCTGTATCCCTTTACTCAGCTGTTTAAATATCTCCTTAGCATTCCAGTGAAAGTGAATGATTATTTTCTTTCTAAAATTTCTCATTTCTGTTACTGGATTTAGCCTGTCAGGCATGGAGCTTGGAAAAGGGAGCCTATTTCAGGGCTGAGGATCTCTCATAAAGAATGCAGTACCACTTGGTCACATCGCTTTTAAATCCAGGGTAATACAGCACAAATTCCTCTGTTGATCACATTCTGACAGTACGGCAGGTAGAAAGAGGCAACCTCTCAACTTGCAGGATCCCAAGCTGCTATAGATCAAAATAAACACGACATTCAGTCTGGAAGCCAGTAGGCAGCCAGCGCAGATCCAGGAGCATTGGTGTCATTGTGTAGATGGCTCTGTGATTAACCAATAAGCCTGGTCTTATCAGTTAATCTTCTCAACTACGGGCTGTAGCTCCCTTAATCGGGACTTCCTGGTCTGTCATGGATCATGGATGTTCCTGGATCACAGAGCCCAGAAAGAGGAAGGTCTGGCGGCGGAGGCAGGAGCGCTGTAAGGGGCACCAGCGACTCAGCAGGGAGTCCAGAGTATGTGTGGGGGGAGGGCAGCATGGTGGGGTGTTGTGACCCCAGCAGAGGTCCCTACCCCCAGGAGCCAGAGAGTTCTAGCCTGGCTGCAGCCATGGGCCTCCGGCTGCAGCCATGGGCCTCCAGCTCCAGCCAGGTAGTTCCAACTCCAGGGGCAGCCAGGGAGCTCTGGCCCCGTTCCCAGTCATGGTGCTCTGGACACATTCTGGTTCCAGCAGCCGGGGGACTCCATCCCCAGCAGCAACCAGGGAGCTCTGACCCTGTCCCTCTGCCCCGGCCACAGAGCTCCAGCCCCAGCCCCAGCTGTGGAGCCAGGCAGCTGTGGACCTCTGCCTCTATGTAGCTCTGTCCATGGTGCTCCAGCCCCTACAGTAGTGGGGCCAGGATGAGCCCCTGGGGTGGGGCAGAGGCAGCAGCGGGGGCAGGCTGGAACCCTACCCTGGTGGCAGCACAGACACGAGGAGAGGGACCCATCCCTGGTCCAGCAAATCCCCTCATTCGGGACTAGTCAGGTCCTGAGGATGCCAGACTAGAGAAATCCAACCTGTGTACACATTTCTCCCCCTCCTTGCTGCCTTGGTATGAGATGCAGCAAGAGGGAGAGGGGAGCTGGTGCCCATGAGGAGTTGGATTAAAAGCTGATTCCTCATAAGCACCAGATCCACCTGCCACCCCCATCCCAATGCTGCTGCCTGTAATAGAGAGGCAGCAGCGTGGAGGGTGAAGGAGCCAGACAGCAGATGATATGCACGGGGAGCTGGCTTTCAAGCAGGCTCCCCATGCATGATGGCTCCATGGACCTGCCTGCCCACCCCTTGTGTCCTGCAGATGCAGTGGGGGGAAACACCCTGCACTGCTGCCTCTGTCAGGAAGGAGCCAGTTTGTGGGGGAGCTGGATTTTAAACTGGTTCCCCTCACAGACCAGCTCCTGCCTGCCACCCTGCACTACTGCCAGATAGAGAGGTAGTAGCAGGGGGTTCCCCAGAAGTGGGGCCGGGAGCGCACTGGCTGCCGGCCCCACTTCCCATGGAATATTGAATAGTCATGTAATCGCTTACATTTCATGCAGTTACACAACTGTTCAATTACACGCTATCTAACATCTCTGTTGGTGACATACACTTCAATTTAATAGGCAATGTGTGTCATTCTGCACCTGTTTAAATTTTTGGATTGGTCCAAAGTATAGCCCTAAATATAGCCATTTTCTCTACTTTGGAAGTTATCTTTCATCCAAGGCAGATATTGATGTAGAAATCCAACATCGTTTGAGCTGTGCCAGTGTATCCTTTGCTCGTTTACTGCACAAGGTTTTTGAAGATCACAGCACTTGAACAGACACCAAGCTTCTTGTCTATCAAGCCGTCATTCTCCCAACGCTATTGTATGGGTCTGAAACCTGAACACCTGCAGACATCACCTGAAAGTCCTTGAGAGGTATCACTAACACTTCCTCTGCAAGATCTTGAAGATCAAATGGGAAGACAGGCACATTAACATCAGTGTTCTGAAAGAGGTAAAGACCACCAATATCGACGCAATTATCATCCATCAGCAACTTCGCTGGACTGGTCAAGTTGTTTGGATGCCAGACCATCGCTTCCCAAAAGAGGTCCTATTTTCTTAGCTGAAAGAAGGATATTGTAACGCAGGAAGACATTGGAAATGTTATAAGGACTTGCTAAAGGATAACTTAAAGAAGTGCAACATTGACATTGACTCTTGAGAGACACTTGCCCAGAATCACTCAAAATGGAGAGAAGCCCTACACAGTGATCCCCTGCATTTTGAATTTGCCTGCCAACAAGCTGAGGAGGAGAAGAGGTGCAGGAAGAAGGAGAGACTGGCTTCTAGTCATGGTCAAGAGCCTCCTGCTGCACCTGGAAACATCTGCCCTCACTAGGGTTGCCAGAGGGTTTCAACAAAAATACCGGACACACTTGACATTACATCACAATCTACACTACATCTTATTTAGAAAATGCCAGTTATATTTTCTCATTTATATTTTTCTCAATTTGTTTCCCGAACAGAAAGCTCAAATACTGGACTGTTCAGTTCAAAACCGGACACCTGGCAACCCTAGTTCTCACTGTATAGAACTTGTGGTTCAAGGATCAGCCTTATCAGCCACCTGAGGGTCCACAACTCCCATGGAAGATGATTATACTTGGCCCACCCATCATGAGGATAAGACCTAAGTAGAGTGCATTGCAGCAATCTAGTCTGGAAGGGAAAGAGGGAAACACCCTGGTATCAAGGACCACACCTGAAAGAAATGGCTGTAATCTCCTGTCCATGCATGAAGGGTAAAAAAGATTCCTGAACATAGCTGCTATATGATTGTCCAGCACAACCCACAGGCTACAAACAGGAGTAACAAATGTTCCTTGCTTTTATAATGCCTGTTTTTATTTTGTCTGTTAGTAAACAGAAAAACACATTTTAGCAAAAATATTAAATGCATTATTAAAACAAAAGAAACCAAAGCATTTTTTTTACCATTTTAATGAAATGGTGAATGGTTCCAGAAACTATTATGACAGTTTTACCTATGGCAAACAGAATGAATATGATCTCAGCAGTGGAGCAGGTTTCTAGTGGGCACATTTGACTAGGCTGCTAAGTGAAACGTGGCTGTATTTATCGGTATTTTTATTGCAATAAATTGGTTTGTTTATTAGTGGAGGTGGCTGACTGAACATTGACTATAGTACATATTGAAGTCCCATTGACATAAAGCATTTACCTTATTGCAAGTGTGTGTTTAGGTCACTGTGAATAAACAGAAACGCAGATTTATGCATCTTGTCCTTCTTCTGACACAGAGATCTATTACCTTACTTTGGAAGTCTGAACATCCTTCCCCTAAACATAGATGGCTAAATGAGATGCAAACAGTCTTTCTTTGGAGAGGCAATTTGGAGGGGAGGGGAAGGACTAATCAGTAGATATAAGAATAGAATTTGATCCTTGTCATTTTACTTGCTGTACTAAAAGGAATTCTCTTTCCCTTTATTAAAACAAAAACAAACAAAGCCATTCAGATTTTTGAGCTGTGAATTCCTTTTATTTTTTAACTCAGTCTAATAATAATTTTCTGCTTACAGTTAACTCTACCACATTGCTGCAAGCCCATATGATTACATGGCTGTTTTTTAAACTTGTACTTCTGCTGGTGTTATTACTATAGCCATCGTGTGTGTCAGAGAAAATCTCGAAGAAGCACCTTTTTAGGCATGTTAACTTGGAAATGATTTTTTTAAATGGGCTACTCAGCTGTTACACTGTACAGAGTTTTCATCTTCTACAGGTTTTTACAAACATTGATTAATCTTCTTAACATCCTATGAAAGTGGAGCTAAATATTATGAACTCGATTCAGTGTATCGGATATTGAAATTTACAAAGATTAAGTTATTTTTCTAAGGCCACAAAAGGAATAAAAGCTAGAGGTGAGCTTAGAATTCAGGAATTTCTGGTTCTTATTCATGTGTTTGGACCATGTCCCGCTCAACAAAATATCTGATGTCTTATAGGTTGTGTAACATAGTATATTATATGTATTAAGTGTAACCAATCAAAAAATAGTGGTACTCAATTCTCTGTGTGTATCCCATTGAAACTAATAGATACCTGTGGATAGCCATAAGGTATCTGCTGCCTTTGACAGCCGGTATACTTTGTTTTAAAAGGATCTGTTTGGAAGAATTTTTGGATACTAATTTGGTATAATGGGATACACATTTCTAATATCATATATACTAACAGTAGGCCTTGCTGCCTGTCTGCTCTTTATTTAAAATCATTCTCTTACTGATGTCCTGACAGGTGTCTGATTCATTCACATTCTCAAAGGTGGATGAACATAGAATAAAAAAACCTAGGAAGGGGAGGTTTATGAAATGTTTTCTGTTGACTTTTTTTTCCTCGTATGTTATAGTCTACAAACATTAGTGTTAAGGCAAGTCTCACTGCCTTCACTCTATGCTATTATCTATAAGTATCTTGACTTTGACTTTACAGAGCTGTTTATAGAATTTAATAAAGCAAATGTAATAATGCTGCCTGCGCTTTAATGCACAGTCTCAATTGAGTTGACCAGAAGATAAATAGGAACAGGAATAATAGTGTGTTCCTGCAGATTGTTTTTAATAAGCATGTTATTTAGTTGATCAGCCCACTGCAGTAATGCCTCCTATCCTAGTGCACCAGACAAATTTATTAATGCCTCCCCCCTCCCCATCATTTCTCTGAGAACATTGATTCCCTGCAGACATATCTCTATTAAACCTCTAGAAAGTCACAACTTCCAAATTAGATTAAGTAGTAGGAATGGTACTAGAAGAATCAAAGAAAATTGAATGCATTATTGAATTTATGCCACATTGTCTCACAAAGAGATGGGATTGTGTGGCAATGGTAACTTTTGTCCTTACTGTACTAACAAAGGTATGGGCACTGCTGTCAAACCTTGTCTGTGATGCATTGGGAAAACATGAATCTTTGCTTTTATTCTACATTCATTTGCTGAGGTTTTGCAAATTAAAAAGTAAACTCTAATTTTAAGTCTTAGCATTAAGAAAAAACATTTTTCATTATTTACTGTTCTTCTCTAAACACCCAGGACCTTTTACAGACTTTTTTTTTAAGTGTCTGCTTTGGATTGTAGCAAGGCTCACTTGTCTTACCAGCAGTTGCAAAATGCAAACGCTCATTTTAAAGTGGCCTATTCCTCATTTTGATCTGACATATTAAAAAGCATATAATTAATGGCTGACATTAGTAATTAACATTAACTTTATGGTGCTTAATATGCCATCATTCATCCATCAAATAACTGGTATGCATAATGTCTGTGCATAAAGGTTTTAATTATACAAAATGATCCTTCAGTTCTCAGACTGTACAGTTTAAAGAAGCTGTGAAAGAATCCATTTTTTCATTTATTGCATGTTAACGTTGTTTTTGTTTCTCCCCAGGAGTGTGCACAAACGTGTGATCCAGGGACCTCAGCTAGGGAACATGGGTCCCAACGCACAACTTCCATTAGTGGCTAAAGAGCACCACCTTGCTGTTGCCAGTGCTCTATGGAGAAATTTTTTCCCTTTCTTGAAGAGCCAGAGAATGTCACAGACACTGCCACCTCCACAGCTTGCAGATACAGCTGCAGGTCAGCACTGACCTTCATTTTTCTATTGCTTCCTTTGCTGTTTCCTTGGATGCAAACTTTTTGGTGTATTTTATTGTTTTCACATATTACTGCTCCTATTTAGTAGCTCAAATCTACCTAAATGTAGAGATGAGGCTCTGTGCTAAATGGTGCTAAATATGTTGACATAAAAAAATAGAGTCTCTGCCTATAGGATGCAGATCCATGACACTGGAATGGTTTGAATCTATAGGACTCTTTGATTTTTCACATCATTGACAGCTTAAATTATATTTGCAATGTCTGTTGTAAATCTAAATAAGGATAATGTTTTATAGTTCATTATATTATACCTAAAATTTGTCCTATTGCTTTACATGAAAGTTTGCTCTCCTTTTGGTTTTGTCAGTATGCGAATAGCTTACATAATTCACTTTTTGGTATCTTGTTTTGACATTTATGTAGATTTTTTTTTAAAGGTACATTTCATTATCCTTTTTGTAGCATTTTTACATTCAGATACATTCTGACATTACATAGGTCATTTTGTATAGGAAGTTGTTACGTTGCTAGAATTTTACCTTACAAAGAACCACTCCAAATCCAGACATATGGATAGCATGTCAGGGTATGTCTACACTTGCACCTTCTTTCGAGAGAGGGATGCAAATGAAGACATTTGAAATTGCAAATGAAGCCGGGATTTAAATATCCCGTGCTTCATTTGCATATTCGCATTATGGCGCTATTTCGAAATAAGACACCGTTAAGACGCAGTTATTTCAAGAGAAAACCCTTGATTTCATTTCTTATTAATTTGTGATTTGTTATCATAATTCTGCCAGTCAGCTTTCAGTGATCAGAATATGCTAATTTATGCCATGTGACATTCGAGCTCAGTCAATCGACTTCCAGGGATTAGCATATGCTATTTGCTAATCAAGTCGTATATACAGGAAGCACCATGAATTTCTATGGGCTCAATGTATTCCAGCTTTTAGCTGACCTTTGGATGACTCCTAGCTACTTCTTGTTTGGAAGCCTCATTTATTCCTGTGGGCCATATGTCTCTACGGAATTTTGATGAGATATTCCCCACCAGAAGTGGAATTTACGTTTGTATCATAGGAAGTAAAATTATTACATCATAGCTAATGGACCTCTGTGTACCTTATCTTCCACTACATCATCCCCATGTCTGCCATTTTGGTCAGCCATGTTGCATTTTCTGAATTTAAACTAACATTTAATTCTTATTTAATTAAAGCATTATTCTTAAAACTAAATACTAGTCTAAGCAAAGAGTCCTGATATTATCACCACTCATTTTATGTCCAACTAAACAAATTATAATCTCTGATATTAAATCCCTTCTTAAACTTTTTCTGTAAACCTTCATTTTAGGTGCTGCAACATAATTCAAACAGCTGAAGTAAAAGTCTGTCACTACAGAGGCATTTGTAGAAAGTGGCAATACAAAATTAAATCAAGATCCATTCTCCTTCTATGGTTAGATATTTTCCCCAAATATTTCCTTTTTCCTTTTCCGTACAAAATCGTGAGAGAACCAACATTATTAGAAATGTACTTGCAATGCTGAGTATAGATACAGTTGTGACCTGTGCTATGAGCCAATATTGGGGAGCAGTGTGAAAGAATGTAATTCCTTTTTCCACTTTGCAGGCTCCTTGCATTGAAGGTTCAAACACGGAGATGGCAGTCTCCTTAACACTGCTACTCCTCCTCTTAATTAGGTGGATGGCAAGTAAACATCCAGGAACAGGAAGTAACACCTTTCACAACGCCATTCTGTTCCCTTCTTCTCATATTTTTACTGGTGTTGGAATACCATTGAAACTACTAAATATCAAGGACCCAAAAATGGAATCACTCCTCAAAAATGAATTTGCATTGGTATTCTAATGAAGTTTCTTGGCACTGATTTATAAATATTAATCTGAGTTTTGTATGAAGATAAATGTACATTAAAGAACCACTTTTTCTGTAACTTCCCTCCCCTTTCTAATAAATTAATGGTAGCTTAGAATAATACAACTGACTTGTAGCATTGAAATATAAAATGAAGAATCGTTGATAGTAATAGTAAGAGCTCTGAGAACTACATTTTTATTACCTATAATTATGTGCAGTGAATGAGCACAGCTGATGTATCTCTAAAGCTAAAGTTTTGGTGGCATAAGTGATTTTTTTTTCTGATTTGTCTTTTGAATTGCTCATCCGCTTAAAATATTATTGCCGGCAGAACAGAATCAACATAGAAGTAAGAGAGACACAAACAAATAATGCTAAATAAAAACACAGAACCAAAACCTTTTTCTGGGAAGACCTAGGCAGGGTGACCAAACAAAGCCATGTCCCCCAAACCAGCAGGAAAAATACTGAAGTTTGGCAACTGAAACTTGCTATGTGTAATATTATGTGTTACCTAAAATCCACAGGGTTCTTGTGCTGTAAGCCAGTTGGGCAAAGAGTAAAGACTTTTTAATGTAAAAATGTATAAAAGACTGAAGTGAATATGACCCCAAACTGGAGAAACAGGGCACCAGAAACTGAAGAATAGGGCTGAAAGACCAGAGGTATCAGAGTAGGTGACCACTATTATCGCTCCAGAATGTGGCTGCTTGGGCCTGTTCATCAATTCTGTTTTGTCTGTTGTTCTTCATCTGGCATAAATGTATGTCCAGACACCAAGTGACAATAGTCTTTCTGAAATGGATAAATAAAAGAACAATTGATTAAGCCTAAATTGAGTGGGCTTGGGACTCAATTTCACAACTTTTATCTCCAGCACTGGCAAACATTGCCGAATGACTGTGGTGAGGAAAGTAAACTGTGCTAGGTCTGTATGATTGGCACAATGACTTCCTTTCCTAAGGTGAATTAGGCACCATATTGTGACTGTGCTTTACAAAAGATCCTTAGTCTGCTTCTGAGGAAGCAAAACTGCATGTTCACTCTTACTGAGGACTTGTAAGATAAAAGACCTAACTCTGTTCCATTAATTAAAATAGCTGCATTTGTATTGTTTCTGAGAATATACTTGCGCTGTACTTCAGCCAGTCAAAAACCAGCTCCTGAAAACATGTAACATATGCTGTTAATTTATTAATATGCTGTTTTCTAGGAGCTGGTGAGCACCTTTCATTTTATAAAAAAACAAAGATGAGTCTTCCAAGCCTCCTTTGCTTTTGCCAATTTCATTTATTCTAATAACTTATCAGCATTCCAGGGTATATCTCCAGCCTGCCTTGAAATGTATTTATTATCCATAGCATAAAGAATGAGCTAAGAGAATAATTTTTGTTGTTTTTAGTGTTGGAGGTAAGTTCCATGTTGGCCCACTAGTGTAAAGAGCATGGTTATGTCTCATTAAAAAATTCTGCATGCGGTGATGTTATTGATGTATCAGTCCCAGGATATTAGAGACACAAGATGGGTGAGATAATATCTTTTATTGGACCAACTGCTGTGGGTAAGAGAAAAATTGTGACATCTGAATTGTAACCCAAAAGCGTCCCTGTCTTCCCCACAGCAGTTAGTCCAATAAGAGATATTACCTCACCCACTTTGTGTTTCTAAAAAAAATATTCTGAGGCAGTTATTCATTTGACAGTTTTCTAGATCTGAAGATGTTGTGTTAGCCTATGTGAAATTGTTCAGTTCAAAAGAAACTTTGTCATTAGCACTGTATTTACACTTTTTTCTTCTGCAAGCAACTCTCATTTACAGAAACAATTCTGCACTTAAACTAAATTCCAAAAGGTAAAGCTAATCACACAAAGTTCATTCCTGAGAAAGAAAGAGTTTTAAAAATTGTAATGGGACAAAAAAATGTATTCAGGCATGAAAGGGAGTGGAAAAGGAAAATATGGTGTTAAACAGGATGTATTTTGATTTTATCAGTCTGCTAAATTTTATGTTGCCATGGATTGTAAGCTACTCAGAATGGGGACAGCATCTTCATATACATTTAAATGGTGTCTGGCATGATGGGTTCCCAATGGTGATTGCAACCTGTGGGAGTGATGGAAACATATATATTAAATAATAATAACTAATTTTTAGTAGAACAGGAATATATTTTAAATATTTGGAGAAACTTAACACTCAGCCCCTCCTTTTTCCTCGAACATCAGGTTTTACTCTGTTGGCTTTGGACATGCCATGCACAGCTCCATCAGAACTCCAGCCACAGCCTGTTGTATCAATGATGCAGTTGTTTGGATGGGATGATATGGTGTGTCCGCAGCTCGTATCCAGATATCTAAGTCATCTAATACAAAACAGGTGACCAACTTAAAACTTCTTGTTTTTTCAGGAAAAAAAGAGGGATCCCTAGTGAAAGCCTATTATCTAATAACAACTTGAACAACTAACACTTAGAATAATGATGTACACAATTGGAAACAGGTAGAGCTGTGTTGCTGAGCAAGAGAACAATCACTCCATTGACCATCCCTGATGGGAAGAAGGAACTGGGGGGGGGGGGGGGGTCAAAATAGCACTATATACTGTGGGGTTTAACATCCGATCTAACAGTACCACTGGGGAAAATGCTTCCAGGAATCATGCATGAGCGCATGCACATTTATTGGAATGCACATGAGAAACACATCTTGAAGAACAACTTTTATGAAAGGTAGGTAACTGTTTTTTTTTTAAAAGTAGTGACTCCCTTGAAGTGGAACTTTAGAGTTTTCTTGCTGTAGACCCTTTGCAATTCTTTAAGTTCTAGATTCCATGAATTTCTAGGATTTTGTTCCCCTTTATTTTCTAAAGTGTTTTTCCTATGGCTTTGGATAATGAAAATTGACAGGTAGACATCAACATTGCAGAGTTAATTTTTCTTTCATTCAGCAAGTTACTTTTTTCCACAAATGGTATTGGAAAACTGGAATCTAGACAATAACTGTATCAATACTCTTCTGAAGGTCATTACACTGTAGCTAAATGAAATGTCTTGACCCACACATTATTATACTTCATTTAGTTGTATATTGACTGTTCCACCTCTTCTACTAGTGTTACCATTTTTACCATTTAGGAGGTAAAGTAGCAGCACTCATGGCTGAATTTTAATGTCTTGAATGTTATGACGTGGTAATTCCAACAACTTTCATTCATGCTTAGTGATTTTAATCTTGAGTCTTAATATTTCTCTGGACTTTTTATGGTAGTGCAACAGAGATTTAACAATAGGCACTTAATATTCAATTCAAGAGAAATAATGAAATATTTAGGTTTCTGTTGTAACAAAAATATTTGGGGGGGTGCAGTATAGAATTGATAATTTGCAAAATGAGAAGAAACAAGAATGAAAAAGTGGGCCTTTTCATTTCACGATCTCATACAGGTCTTTTTTGCAGAAAACTAGTGCCTGAGACTTTAAAAATGAGTGTGTTGAGTAAGATCCTTAGTATTTTTAAACAGATTTTTGCCCCAATCCTACAAACATGAACATAACCACTTCCAGAAATGTAAGTACCTCCATTGGCTAAAATGGGTCTGCATAAAGTTTAAGCATTGGACATCTGGAGCAGTCCCTGCCTGTGGTATGCCTGGGCCACCCACAGACAGGGACAGCCTTGGCTGGGCTGGAGCACCTGTGTCTGTGGTGGGCTCCATGGGGCTAGGGCAGTCATGCCTGTGGCAGGCAAGGAGCTGCTCCAGCCCCCACTGATTAACCAGAACTTACTTGTAAGCATCACTCGTTAAGGGTAACCTTTCAACATCCCTACAAGTAACCAAAGTATCTAAGTATTGGCATCTGAGCGCATCATGGTTATAGTCTATTAGTGATTTTTACATCAAATGAGCTCAGTTTACAGCCAGAAAGTTTTTTTTTTTTCCTATCTAACCTGCAAACTCAGACTGGTACCTGATGCTTTATCATGAATAATAAACGTTCTGCAGCACAAACTATGGACAGCTGAGCAACACATCTGCCAAGATCAGCACTTCGGACTGTACCTGTGTCATGATATTCAGCAAGACTGAGGCAGTAGTAGGCACTCCTCTTCCAGAGAGTTCACAATAGAATTTGTTCAGTGAATTTCACAACACCAGATTGGAGAAGGCAGAGGAAGCACGGGCTAAGAGTAACTGATAAGTGCATGAGTCTGAGGTGCAACTGTGTTAGTCTGTAAATTTAAAAATAGCGAGTAGTCCTATGACACCTTAAATCTTTTGAAGGTTTTGCCCATGAAAGTTCCTTACACTATATATAGGTTGTACTTGCAAAAACTGGCATTCTGGGCTGGCAACATCTGTCATCTGGCAGGACCATGGCTGCTCCTGGACCAGAAAGCCCAGGAGCCTAAGGGCAGGAGGGCCAGCCAGGGCCAGGGCAACAAGTTTGGCAGCTCAGCTGTGGATAGTGATGGGGACAGCCTCCAGCAACCCCTGGGAGCTGAAGGCTGAGGCCAGAGTCTCCTGGTGCCCCGGTCTTGTGTTCCGGGGGAGCACAGCCCCCAGGAGCATGGGGCCGGGTCCAGATCCCCTTGGCTTCCCTGGAGCATAGGGTCAGGGCCGGAACCCCGTAGCAACCTGCTGGAGAGTGGGGCCAGGGCTGGAGCCCTGCAGCTGCCCTCAGATGCATGGGGCCAGAGCCCCATGGCAGGAGCCAGAACATGTGCTGTCTAGGGAGCTAGCAGCAGCTGGGCAAGCAACCCAGCCAGATTGGGGGTGGGAGAGAGTGAGACAGCATGCAATAGGCGTGGGGCCCAGAAGCAGGAGACCTCCCCTGATCTGGCAAATTCTTTGATTCGGGACCAGTCAGGTCCCAACAGTGCCAGGCCAGACTGTACTTTTGTTGGTCTCTAAGATGCCACAGGACTACTCGTTGTTATGTTCATATATGCACAACTTGTGAAACATGTAGATTGCAAACAATTAAAAGTATTAATAGTTTGATTTACTCATGCATTCTTGATCTTGTCTTATTTCCTATTTTTGTATTTTTATTTAATTCTCATTTTAGTACTAATGCCCCTGCCTTCTGATTACACGGAATGAAATATGTGGCCATTCAGTGTGATTGCAAAAGTGTAATTTATTGGAATGAAGGTTAAAAAAAACCACTGTTGTTGATGAACAAGGAGAAACAGAATCCAACTTTTTAAGAGCAGTGCAAATAGAAATACAAATAAGATTTTTTTTTCCGCTGAAGCTAAGCACATAAGTGTTTGGCTCCATAAAGGAGCAAATCTGTTGAATAAGAAGGCGTCCTTTCTCCTTCTCTGAAATAATTTCCTTCAATTGAAACAAATGTGACAACTGGACCAATAGTAACTACAGATGGCACAGCACCTCTTTCCCAGTGCTATGGACATATGCAGAGGAGATGTTTTGTCCTTCAGCCAGGAGTTCCTGCTGTAATTAATCACAGATACACAGGCACATGCTGCTTGGGCAGAAAAGCAGCAGGCACTCATTAGAGATATGAAGAAAGTCTGTGATGATGTGGAATATCAGAGGAAGGCTTCATAGCATCAATTAATGTGACTTCACCAAGGAGTTGAGTCAGTCAGTCAGCCAGCCATGTACCCAACACCTACCTGGTATTATACCTTCTCATTAAGAGTGAGGTAGGGTTGCAAGGCATCTGTTTGTTTGTTTTTTACCAGAATACCTGGTTGAAAGGAACCCTGAAACTCTGGTCAGTACCAGTGACTGGGTGGTTGAAAGTCTGATCAGCAGGGCTAAAAGTAGGCTCCTTATCTGCCCTGGGTCTGTGCAACTCCAGCATGTGTCTGCAACTCCTAGATGCATGTATGATTGGGGAAACTCTGTGCACTTCCTTTGCCCTGACCACCAGCTCTGCAGTTCTCATTAGCTCCGAACCACGGCCAATAGGAGTTATGGGGACAGCACCTACAGGCGTGAGTGAGGTACAGTGCCCCCTGGTTCATCTGCCTAGCAGCTGGAAATCCCAGACACTTCTGGGAGCTGCACAGAGCCAAAGCAAGCAAGGAACTTGGCTTAGCCCTGCTGCACTGCTCACTGGGAGCCACCTGAGGTAAGCACTGCCTGGCTGGAGCCCGAACATACACCCACACTCCAATCCCCTGCCCAAGGTTGGAACCCCCTCCTTCACCGTAACTTCCAGCAATCTAATCCCATATCCTAGCCCTGAGCCCCCTCTTGCAGCACAGGGAGTTCTCAGCTGACCCCAGTTCCACGCGGCTCCTCAAAGCAACAGACCCTGGGCTCCATGCAGCGCTGCCGCTTTGAAGCACTCCTTTCTCCCCTCACTCCTTCCCCCCTCCCCCCCCCGCTGCCTGTTTTTCTGATAGAGGCAGCAATGGGAAGGAAGCAATTTAGTCAATTAGTCATTCACATCCCTACAATAAAAGACAGAACTATGTAGCACTTTAAAGACTAACAAGATGGTTTATTAGGTGATGAGCTTTCGTGGGCCAGACCCACTTCCTCAGATCAATATGTGGAAGAAAATCGGCACAAAGTGATACAATCAAAAAAAAAGTGAACGCATGTGAAATTGACAAATCAAATTTTAGGACAGAGTGGGGGTGAAGAGGGAAGGTAAGTTTCTGTGAGATAGTGACATAGGGGTGATAATAGGGGAAGTTTCTGTGAGGTAGTGACATTAGGGGTGATAATTGGGGAAGCTATCTTTGTAATGGATGAGATAATTAGAGTCTTTGTTTAAACCCATACGTAAAGTGTCAAATTTAAGCATGAATGACAATTCTGAAGCTTCTCGTTGAAGTCTGGAGTTAGTCTCCTTGAAGCAATATGCATGTTTTAAGGTCATTAAGTGAATGACCAGTGTGGCTGAAATAGCAGGCAATAGCTTTCTCTCTGTGAGAGAGTCTTATGTCTGTTTTGTGTGCATTGAATCTTTGGCGAAGTGTCTGACATGTTTGTCCAATGTACATAGCAAACGGACACTTTAGGCACATGATGGCATAAATTATATTTCTGGATGAACAGGAACATGTGTTCCACCTAACCTCAGGATGATTCTTACCAACAACCACAGGACATATCACACTAATACCAACCCTGGAACTTTCCCTTGCAACAAACCCAGGTGCCAGCTTTGTCCACATATTTACTCTGCTGACACCATTATTGGACCTAACCATGCCAGTTACAAGATCAAGAACACAAAGAATCAATGCAGACTGATCATTCACTGAATGACCTTAAAACATGCATATTGCTTCAAAGAGACTTTTACTCCAGACTTCAACGAGAAGCTTCAGAATTGTCATTCATGCTTAAATTTGACACTTTACGTATGGGTTTAAACAAAGACTCTAATTATCTCATCCATTACAAAGATAGCTTCCCCAATTATCACCCCTAATGTCACTACCTCACAGAAACTTACCTTCTCCCTTCACCTCACCTCTGTTCTAAAATTTCATTTGTCAATTTCACATGCTTTCACTTTTTTTTTTTTTATTGTATCACTTTGGTATATATGGTTGTGCCGATTTTCTTCCACATATTGATCTGAGGAAGTGGGTCTGGCCCACGAAAGCTCATTACCTAATAAACCATCTTGTTAGTCTTTAAAGTGCTACATAGTTCTGTCTTTTGTTTTAGCTACACCAGACTAACACGGCTGCATCTCTATCACTATTCTACCTCCCTACAATGTAATTCTAATGTCCTATGTACAGTAAAAGTTCTCAGAGCAAAGTACGGATCTCTGTTAGCACTATGCTATCAATTACAGAATTAAAACACATAATGTATTCAGATAAATAATATCAAAAAAAGTCACAGACTGTATTAAAAACTGTCCCTCTTTGTGTTTATAGACGAGGATAGTTGAGAACAGTTCACAGTTGCCTGTGGCATCTCTAGATTATCTTAGTGAGATTTTTCTCCTTAGCTATTTTTGATTGGTCAAAGACTTATTTGCTTAAACAAATCACTTATTCTTAGATGTAGTGATATAGAGAGACTCCCATTTCTAGACTGAAAATAACAAAAGTATAGATTTTTCTCTTTAACAGTTGTTTGTCTTAATCTGACCTGCAAGTTACATTATCACATACAACACTAATAAATTTAGCACATCATCTGTATCCTGGCACCTGTAAACTCTTGTGTAAAATTCTGTAGTTTCCATGTTTTTAAAGGAATGCAAAGTTTGACCCTCTGTCTGTGTTATGTAGGATGACAGTTACAAATAAAGTTGCTAAAACTCTATAATCATTAAGTAAAATGAGGCTTTTGCCCAGGTCCTTACATATTTCCTTACTTCCATTTCTTGCAGTGCATTATCAGAAGCTTTTTGTGGTATGGGACATACATCCTATGAAGCCTTGTCAGTACGTTCTTGGTTTCGATGCATTTTGCAAATGTACATTGATCAGCCTACTGATACATTGACCAGGACAGATGCTGAGCGAACATTTGGTAAGTGTTCATATTTCCCTGGTGTTTGAATTGCTGTAACAATTCCATATATCAGACGTATATGTATGTTTGCATTTCTTTACTTTTACCTAATTACAAAATGTGTTTCTTTACATGGCTTGTGCTATTTCTTGATGTTTTGCCTGTTCAGTATATGACAAATTTATCACAAACAAAGATAAAAGAGCTTGTTTCCTTGGAAGCAAAGAACAAAAACTTGCTCCCAAGGAGACATGCTATTTTTTTCCCCGATGAAGAACTACTCTGAAAAAAGTGAAAATCTGAAGTAAATAACTAGGAATCATGCTGTGAACTCTCTAAAAAGAAAAACATCCAATTATGAATAATTCTTTGCCATTTTAGATGGGATATTTTGATTTTCTTGGCTGCTCTATCCTTATGTACTGAAAGATACTTATTTGGTTCTTTTAGAATACTGTACTTCTAATTAACTGTAGGTTAAATCTTTCAAAAGCTATTGTTCATGTATAGTCTGTGAATTCCTGGGAAGGCTAATGATAGAGTGGAGGTTTTGCATTACTTGTAATGTTCATTACTCTCACCCACTGTATCTTCATAATTTTGAATCGTGTTTTACTTCATGACTCTGTTAACAGGTAAATAGAAACCTTAATCATAGGTGAAGTTGACTGGCAAAGTGTACTGCATTCTTAGTTGTATTTCCTTTTATAACAGGGAAAGCGTATGTGGAGCAACTGACTGAAATGACAAGACTGGTTTTTAAATTCTCAGAAATAGAAAACATCTTCTCAAGGGCACATTTTGATGAGTCTGTCTTCAAGCAAGACCCTAAGAATGCACTTATACAATTCATTAAGGTACTATATCTTTTATAAACAATGTGCTATGTAAAACCAAAACCTGAGTATGCTTTTTGGAAAAAGTATTTAGCTAAGCTTCAGCACAATATTTAACAAAAACAAACTAAACCCAACAGTCTGGTCTATTTCACTTTCTTTTTGTTTTCAGGCTGTTGGTATAACTTACAGCGGCCTTCAGACGGTAGCTGAGAAATCTGCCATGGTAACAAAGACGATGGAATATCTAGGTGATGTGGTAAAGTATGTAAAACCTTATTTGAAGAAGAAAGGACCTGCCGAAGGCCTGCAGCTCACTTACTCAATTATTGGTAATTATTTTTCAATCATTCTTCATCTTCTTTCATAATTTCACAGGAAATAGCTTTGTGTATGGAATGAGTAAAATATTTGCTCAACACCACATCAACAAACAACTTTTTGTATAGATTTTTTTTAATAATCTATTTTTCTGATGTTTAAAAGAGTAAATATCAGAAAACTTTTATAAAGCAAAATTCCTAATTTTTCTCTTATCTTTCTCACCCTTTTATCTTGATCCTCTGAAACGCAGAGGTATTTTCTTTCCTCCAAAAATAATTCTTCCTCTGTAGATGTGCTGTGAATAGAACAAAGTTGAGCTTTCATTTGAAAGTATGAAGTTTTAATATTTTTGTTCAGTGAAAAATCTTTACTGGAACAAAACTAGGAAAAATGGCAATAGAACTAGATTTTTCTGAATCTGCAGTATCTTTGCTATAAAGCTATGGTAGTTCATGAGTCTGTGTAAATTATCAACTCATTATGCAATACTTTGGCACTCTTCAGTCTTGTGTGCTCATTATTAAAAGCCATATTCTGGCAGCCTTACTCACGGCAAATAGTTCTTTACTCCTTGAGTAGAGCCATTAAAACCAATGGAACCACTTGAATATAGTGGTATTACCTATGAATAAGATTGCCAGAATCTGACCCATGGCATACTTTGAAATAAAAGATAGAGGGTAATATGTGGATATACATATACAGGCAGTCCCCGGGTTACGTACAAGATAGGGACTGTAGGTTTGTTCTTAAGTTGAATTTGTATGTAAGTCGGAACTGGTACATATTGTAGGGGAAACTCTAGCCAAACATTTCTCCAGAGCTCAGTTTTATTCTCCCACACCTCACTTCCCTCAGTCCTTTATTCTCAAGCTGAGGTGTCAGCTGAGAAAAGCCACTCCGTGTCTCCCTGGTCTGCTGGGGGGGCGGGGGGGCGCTAGCTTCGCGTCTCCCTGGTCTGCTGGGGGGAAGCAGCTAGTGCGGGGTTGCCTCACCCCGTTTGTAAGTAGGGATCCGATGTAAGTTGGATCCATGTAACCCGGGGACTACCTGTATAGTAAAAGTGCCATCTTTAAAATAGTGGGCATTGTTCATTGAAATAAGCAAAACTAACATTTGAGTAGCATGCTGTCTATATAGCTAATTTAACAGAATTAGAAATGGGTGAATGCTTTTCATAAGCTGTCAACACTGAGTTGTGTAAGTTATCCAGATGCCAGAAACTTTTCTGTATAATAAAGTGACTAAAGGGCAATTTGTCCCTCTCCTTCCTTTCCCATTGGAAATGGTGATATTATCCGAATCTGAAATTGTTTCACTGGGCACAAGAAATTGTCCTCTTGCCTTAATAAAAAAGTAGTGAAATGGGAGTTATGGTTTTGTTCGGACAGTGAAAGTAATCCCAGTCATTTCTTCACCCGCTGTGAGCTTGTAAAACTGTAGTTGTATAGTAATATGCTTTCCAGATAAATCTAGAAGTGACTCTATGGGCATCATATGTGTCTTTAAATTGCATGGCACTTTGCCACCAAATACAGAGTATCAGTGGTTATGGGCATAGAACAGTGGGGTCTGAGTGATTATGCTTGTCCCAAATATTTTTGTGTGGTAGTTAAAAGAAAGTGGGGCACTAGGTAGCATTATTAGACATATTGCTAAGTGATCACTTTGTTTCATTATGATTGATCACCATGTTTTGTTTTACTCCACAAGATTAATGTTATTGTTCATTGTTTTTAGAGATGGTAATGGGTTGACTTTTCTATATTAATAACATCTTGTAAAAACCTATTTTTGATGTCTTCCAGTCCTTACTTTGTCTTGAATATATTTTTTTGGAATGCTTCTGTATTTTGTGTACTTTGTAAACTAGGAAACCTTTTCTTGTTGTTAATTTCATATATACTCAGATTGGGCTCAGTTGATGAGAATTCATGTGGGCAAGAATCTGTTTTTTTAGACTGTGTATTAGCTGCACTGTGCACTGAGTAATAAAATTCTGATGAGTATGCACATTTCTGTACTAAAAACTACATTTCAGCTTTCTTGGGCATCAGGGTATTTTTACAATAACACTCTTTAGCATTTTACATTAACACCCTTCAAGTAAGACTCTAAAACTAAGGACAGGGAACTGTGTAAATCAATACACAAAAGTGTTGAAAAAATTTAAGAAGTGCTACTCTTATGTAGCATGGAAGTTTTCAAACTTCCACCAGCAGTCTGTAGAAAGGCACTTGGTTCCTGTGGACTTGACTTCTTGTTTTCAGCTAATAAATTGCATTAAAAGTAGCTGAAATATATAAAATATTTCCCTAATATTGCTCTTCCATGTAAATAATTTCCTTATCGCCGAAGGGATGTTATACAGTTGTGAAAGGAAGCTAAAGACAGTCTCTTGGTTGAAGATGTGATTCATACTGATAAAGTTTGAGAACCCATAGTATGGCATGTGTGGGAACAGCAGATGTAGTGTAAGCATTAATATACCGAATTCAGTAGTTAAATAGTGGAACGCTTATAACATAGAGCTGTAATAAGATGGCCTCTTTTTACATTGTATTTTTTCCTTTTACAAAACAAAATTACAATTAGTACATTAATCTGCACTGAAGCAATTTGGGACTTGTATTTTGCTGTATTGTAAATGGACTTTTATTATATCCAGGTTCACTAAACAGGTTGGGCTATACTTGAAAATAAGATAACTGGGTTGCTGTGGTAACCATGGATACTGTAACTTAACAGATTGCCTGCTTGGAATTTTTTTTGCCTTCTTGTAATTTACTTTTTTGGGTTTCTTGACTGTTGTTCAATAGGATGCCTTGTAAAGTGCTGGGCACCAATACTGGCAACTTCTAAAGCACAACAGCTTTTGTTCCGCATCATAGATAGCTTGCTGTTGCCACTTGTGGTGTTTCAGCAAGACAAAGAGCTGCCTGCAGTTATGCTATCTGCCATTCGAGAGAATCTTCCTCTTTATCTTCAGGTAAATATCTGAATTTCTTTATCAGTAAACAAACAACTTCTTGAATAGCAATGGATTTTTTTTCCCTACAAAAATGGCTTTGATCTTATGTACAACAAACCGAAGAAGCAGCAGAATTTTTCCTCTTGTTGAGGGTGAAAGAAAAAAATGCCACCCCCGTTGGTTCACTTCTCCCTGGGTGTGTTTAGCACTGATGGCGGATGCGCTCCAATATATAATGCCTGATCATTGTGTATAGAGAAGATTTAGCTGACGTGCCAACATTGGCTTCTGAAATGAGGGACTTTTGACACAGCAGATCAAATAAGCATAAAGGATAAAAGGACACTGGTTGAGATTAAAAAGCAAATGTGTATTTGAAAATTTACCTTATCAGTGGTTTTATGAACAACACTATGGTTTGCTAAGGATAAGTTTTAACATTTGTTTTTTCTTGTTTTCTGCTTGTGTACTTTCTGAGAAGACACTGTTGTTATCTCAGTAGTTTGATAGTAGACTTGTTCCAGTCATTGGTTCCAGTATTGGTGGTAGTCTCGTTCTCTCCCCCCCCCCCCCCCCCCCCACACACACACACATATTCTCTCTCACTCTCAGAAGATGGTAAGGTTTATTGGAGGTGCAGGAGGTTGTTTACATTGAGGGTGAAGAAGAGAAAAGACTTATTTCATTTACTAAATGTGCACATTATTTTCTGTAAAAATCCTTTGTTATGGTCCTTCAAAACCTCCACTCTGAGCATAAACTTCTTGCTACTGACCTTAAAAGCACCCAAGTAATACAAGGCAATGATTAAATTCAGAGGTTGTGGTGACATTGGAGGCATCCCCCAGCGTTCATCCTTTATCCAGAAGTCATACTGTGATTGATAGAATGTCATAGGAAAATTAATATCACTCTATAATGACAGAGCAGCCTATGACTTAGTTTGCTGGTTTGTGGACATTTTGAGAAGCAGCCTACACCTTGTGATCATCTGGAAACAGACGTTACTATAGAATGTAGCTGCCTGATTGCTGTGTGGTATATCAGCCACCAAGAGTTAGTAACACGGTCTGTGCCAACAACCAACGGGCTTCTTGGTGTAGTTTTCAAATAATTTTTTTCTATAAAGTTCGAAATGGTATGGGCCTGGTTCCCTGGCAGTGTTTAATTTGTGTCAGGACCTGCCAGGGCTGCAAGTCTAAACTTGTTTGTTTATACCCTGGTACCTCTGGGCTTGCTGCAACAGTTATGAATGTAAAAAAATGACCTGCGCTCTGGCACCTCTTTCATTACAAATTAAGCACTGCTCCTTGTTTTTTTGTCCCTGACACAGTCCTGATGGAGCTTCCCCGCCCTCGCAGTATCTCCAGAGCACTATGAATCAACAGATTTGTGCTCCCTTCCCACTCCTTCCTCTTCCTCCCAGAGCCTGAACTCCATGAATCAGTGGATTCACAGCACTCCAGAAATGCTGGAGGGAGGGGGCGAAGAAGGGACGGGGCACACTCGGGGGAGGAGAAGAGGAGGCAGGGAAAAGGTTTGGCAGGGTTGGAGTGAGGTGGGTCTGGAGCGGAGGGAGAGAAGCCCCTGGCAAAATGAGAAGTGACACACATTTAAAGAAAGGGCATGTGTGAGGTGCATGCTAATTGCACACAACTTTGTGAGAGCTGTGCGCTCTTTCCACTTTACTTTTGCCAGCAATTAATTTGTTCCCAATAAAGGATCACATTGTGTTGAAAAGGCATGATAAAGAAGGAGAATCAAGTGCAGTGTATTTAATCTTATTCTTGGGGTCATGGTTTGCACATGCCCGATTTCAGTCTTGCAGCCCACTGATATGGGAGGACCACTCATGAAACGCATTCACTAGCTTTGCCTGTTGCTGACCTGTCTGCTGGAGCCATTCTGCTCTGAATCTGGTCAGGTTCCAGGCATTGTCTCTGCCCTCTAACCTCACTCCCTAGGGCTGTCTTTCTGTCTGGTACCCTTTTACAATCCACTTTCCATAGATCTCAAGATAGGTACTGCCTTCCCCACCCCAATCTTCCTTGTAGCTTAAGCACACCCTATCCCAGATCTCTATCATAGTGGTTTGCAAACCATACCTGCTGTTTTCATAGAGAAAGCCTAGAGCCTCACAGATCCATGCAAAAACCTCCCTCCTTTGTCTTCATCACTCCAAGACGGGTTTGGTTTTGTAGCCAGTCCCTTCAGGTGTCATCTGACTCAGTCTTCTCTCCCTGGTCATGCAATTTCCTTATTGATTCCTGCAAGCAATCTTGAGCTGGTCTGTCAGTCAAAGGGTTCTATCCAAACCAGAAACCATTCCCCTTTGTCTGTGTCTAGCATTTCAGTTTTTTAAGAGACAGATCTAATGCCTGGCTTTTGTTTTTTTGTTCTCTTTCTGGGGATTTTCCATTTCTCTGCAGACAATATGAGGAAAATCAGGTTCCAAAGGCTTTAGCTATCCCTTTGTTCTAAAGAGCTTTTACTCTTTGTGGCAGTTCACAGTAATGAATCTCCACTGTTCCTGGTCTGGGAGAGACGTGCCACCAGCCGTAGTAGCAAGTGGCTGATTCCAAATACAATGAATTTCATAAAATCCACCAGTTTGTATGTAGACAGATTTGCCAAACCACCACAGTCCCTGTGTGATACTATTGAAATTGCAATTGGCCTAAGAAAAGCTGTAGTTAAAAAATGGATAGGACTTTAACAGGGCTAAAAAAAGAGCTAGATAGATTCATGGAGGTTAGGTCCATCAATAGCTATTAGCCAAGATGGGTAGGAATGCTATCCCTAGCCTCTGTTTGTCTGGATATTGGTGACAGGAAAGGGATCACATGAAGATTACCTGTTGTGTTCCCTCCCTCTGGGACATCTGGTATTGGCCACTGTTGGCAGATTGGACAGGACTGTCGGCAGATTGGACCATTGGTCTGACCCTTATGATAGGATTTGTTGTCAACATTGTGTACACACTGTTTTAAGTGTCAGACATTAGAATGCAAAGTGCCAAGAAAATGAATGGATGGCCATTTTACATTTTTCACGGCACTGTTTTTAATTGTGAGCTAATATCTAACATTAGGCATTTTATGGAAACATCATTGTGAGCTGATTTTATGTATTGATGAATTGCTGAATTTTATTACTGGGAATCTGAATATCATTCTGATTGCTGATAAAATGAATTTAGAAAATGATTTGGAGGAGTGTTGGGATTCTTTTACCAATAATGTTGAACGTAACAGTTTTGTGCTCTAAAATTGTTACAGTACTTCCAAAGTTAGTGGTATAAATGTCTTTCAGAATATGGTATATATGAAATTAATATGTATTATATATGTAGAAGCCTTTAGTGTTCCCTGTTGAAATTATCAGTATTATTTCCAGAAATATTGTAAGAGCTTGATCTTGGAAAGCACTATATATGCACAGCTCCTGTTGTCTTTAATGCAATTGAGCATGCTCAGCATCTCTCAAAGAACAGGACTTCAAAGTCCTTATCTATACTGTACTATCAGAGATCTGAACAAGTTCAATACTGCATTTGTGAATTATAGCATGTGTTTAATAGGCACCGTGTAACAGAAATTTGTGAACATATTTATTTAATCAGTGGAACTGATATTATACATTGTCATTAGACAGCCTGGTGTTTTTGCAGTGAGTAGTACCAGCAATCCATGCTAATAGGCCTTTGTCTCTTCCTAGATGATTGACAGATAAATGGATGAATCAGAAGAAAGAAGGCAGGCATTCCAGAGAAGTGGATAATGGTTGCCTTGTTTTTACCTGCTTTTGCCATGCTTTTCTGAAGCATGGCAATAGTGGGGAGAAAACAAGGCAACTGTTTAATAATATTGTTAACATTATTATTTCTTCAACCTGTGAAAAAGAGCAGTTATAAACAAGTGTATCCAATACTCACAAGATATGAGGTGGTCTTTCTGTTGCTTAGCTCTGCTAAATTAGTGCATTTTCTCCCTTGTTTCTAGTAATGAAGCATTCAGAAGACTTAAGAGTAGTCTTAGATAACAGGTAGCCGTGCTAGTTTTTGGAATGTGAAAAGATCAAGATGGAATTTCTTAAATCTTATTAACATCAGTGCCACAAGAAGCAATCTTCCATGCACATCTGTTGTAGCATCTCATCAGAAATACCAAATAATTACAACAAAACTGTGTGTATGTCACATAAGACACACTTAGAACATTCTTTCAATGGTGATTGACCTATTGTCAGGCAACATCTATGTGCAAAATAGGTTCTTAGTTCTTGAGTTTCTGGACTTCATTCTCTCTAGACATGGTACCAAAACATGTGTTCTCAAAAAAAATAGCTCTCAGTTCCAGAAAATATCAAGAAGTCTTGTAGCATGTTTGATCAACCTATGAGTGTGTGAATTCCAAGTAAGTTTCTTTTTCTGATTTCTGAATGCACTCTCTTTTCACTCTTCGTGACACTAGAGAGCTATCTTTTCTCTCTGTCTCATTCTTTTTCCTGTGGGTCACATGTGAAGGGAGGAGGACCAATTAGGATGAATGCACTCCCACAGAAACTTGTCGTACAGGTAGAGTTTTTATTTAACCAAAGACATTATTCAGCTCACAAATTAGAAAGTCATTTGCTGCCTAGATTTTTTTCATTGTATTTTTTTAACATTTTAATAGAATTTGTTTTTCTGCATTGGTCATGCGATAACCAAAAACCATCAGGTTTTCCACTGTTAAATTTTTTTTACATGCCTCTAATGATTTTTCTTCTTACTCCATAAAATAAACCACCACTAGGAAAGAGGCAACAAGAAAACTAGCAATAATGAACATATCTCCTGATTTCACCAGTATGAGGTTCTTTAGGGAGCTGATAGTTGCTACTGAAATGATTCTTCATTTTTTTTCTTTAAATTATTTTACATCTGGGTATATTTTACATCCAAAATAGCCTTTCAAAAATTAAACATTTTTCACCAATAATTGTTGACAACGACATATTTTTTAATCTTTGTAATAAAAAAATTATCAAGACACCATTTACCATTTTTTTTTGGTTTTGGATTTTGGTAAATAACATTTCAGTAAGTTTTTTGTTTAAACTGTTTAAAAAAAAAAAGAGGTGAAAATAGTTCATTCCCAATGCTTCGAAAATAAAACTACTTTGACATTTCAAAAAACAAATCAGTTTTTACTATTTCTTACCATTTGCTGTAAAATTTAGACTATAAAATTGTATTTGAAGAATTATGCTGTGCCAAAAAAAGCATTGAGTAAATTCTGGAAGCTGAAAAATATTGGAACTTATCTAGACTATGGACCAGTTCACGCCCCTGTGAATTTGGCTCTTTACCTATATACATTTGAGTTGTAGTCAATAATTTCTTCATTTACACATATCTCTCTACTGCTGTTATAATTTTAATGTTGAAATTTATAAGTAGCTTATTGCAGTGAAATTGATATGATCCTGGCCAATTTCAGTCTGCATTTCCTTGAATTGATGTAAGATGTGTTTTGTATATAGCTTAGTGATGGGCAACCTAGGCTGGTGAGAGGGCTACTTGAGTGACCCTCCTTCGTCTCAGTGAGCTGCAAGATTGTTATAACTAAGACAGACTCCTGGGATAGGGTAGTTTTGCTAACTGCACTTGCATACTTAGAATTTACGGAGTGTGCCAACTGAACCATAGCAGCGCTTTGATTGGATGCAGAGGGAGCACAAGGCTCTTAAGTTAATGTTTTGTGCAGTCAGCATATACCATGCTTCATATGCCCTTGTTTCACCTGTGAGTCACTTCAGTTATACCAATAGGATACAAACTAAATGGACAGAAGGCAGTGGAATCTAGCAACCTTGCATATGGGCAATGGCAAATAAAATGTGTCTCTGGCCATACACAGAACCCTGATGGGCTACATGTGGCCACAGATTGCCCACCACTGATATAACTGTTATAGAATCAGCATAATCTCTTAATTAGAACAACAAGTGAATCAAAACACCTTTGCAGCCCTATTTTATCAACTTTAGTGCTCCCAGTAGGCGAAAATGATCAGTTCCTCCCCTGTATAGAGTGCATCCGAAGTCCTTTTATAATCCTATGCTGCAGGATTGTTTCACAAGCAAAACAGAACTTTGGCCACACAGTACTGACCAGAGGCCTTTTTCAGAGTTGGTATTCCATTGATATTTTCTTTTCTCCACTGTTTGTTTTCACTTCTGTAGTGTGTAATTAAATCATTGTAAGTGTACCAATAGATAGACAGCCTTCAGCAATGTAAATGTAAAATGTGATATATTCAAGATAAATTGCACTGAAACAAGCCTTGCTTTAAACTGGTGTGACTATCCCCTGACCCCGCCCCACACTCCAAAAGAAATCCAATATTGCTGGTGTCTAACTCAAACTTGTTTCCTAACTCAAACTTGTTTCCTGTCATGCCCCAATAGTCTCGTATCAAATCTTTATTCTAAGAGTTATTTTTTCTATTATGACATTATTAGGAAAAATGTTTAGCTTCACTTGGTGCCTTCCGTACTCCAGTGTCACAATGTGCCTTACAAAGCAATGAGATTTGCTTACTATGCAGTGAATGTGAGCCACAGTGACCATTTTGCATTTGACAATATCTCTCACGCAGCTTTAGGCATCAAAAACTATTGCAGTTAGGAGGAGGATGTTGGACACTTACTAATATTGCTCGTTTTTTCTTTTCTTTCTGAATTTACTCTCTACAGGGCTTGTCCTTTGTATGCTGTCAGTCCCAAACTCAAGCCGCCTATTTGAACCAACTGCTAGGAAGTGTTATTCAGCAGTATTTTGGGCGCTTTCTCCCTCTTTCACCATCTTATCCAGGAATTGGACAGCATCCCATGCTGCTAGCATTATGCAACTCTACTACTATCCCACAGACTTTACATCTACGGAAGACCACAGCAAATATCATAAAGTAAGGCCTAAAGAAGGAGAGAGTCAATATATAGATCCCTACACTGACTCTCAAATAATCCATGGGGGCAATGGTGGTATGAATATTATTTATGTTGGAGTAGCACACACAGTCCCCTGTCTGGAGCTAGGCGTTCTGTGTACTGTACAAACACGTAAGATAGTCCCTGCTTCAAAGAGTTTTGAATCTAATTAAGTCAAGATGAAACAGTTGGCTGTAGCAAATATCAGAGGCAGGGGAAAGGAGAATTACTGAAATAAGAACACAATCTATACAGATCAACTAAGAGCATAATTTTCAGGTGGTATGTCTTTCTCTTATTTTTTAAATATGTAAACAGGAGATGAATTAATTTACATTTGAAGTGACTTAAAGTTATGTCAAATACATTAATATATTGGTTTATTTCAGTTTTCTTTTTAAATGAAGTTGAAGTGAGGAAAAAAGATAAAACTGTGCAAATATATATATTTTAATTTTTGGTCTATTACTTCTGGAAGGTGCAGGCTAGAAAACCGTGGGGAGAAGAATCTCTGAAATGAACCTTGGTTCAGGGCTCCTTTGAATAGTACGTCAGAGATGCTGGTCCTTGTGAACTGAGAACACACAAGATCACGAATAGAAGTGAAGGCAAATGCCCTGCATAGTAGCCATTATTTATTCATTTAAAATTTACCCTTCTTAGTTTGTAGGCACATGTGCAGCAGCTTGAACTTAACAAAACACCACAAAACTATGCTAACATACTATACAACAAATAAACGTACTGCCTACTTCTCTCAGTCAAATCCTTGGGAAAATATATACTGTATTGTAACCATTAATTTAATGTGACAGATAATATCACAGGTAATCTGAGTAGTTGATGAGACATTGGACTGAGGAGGGAGAAGATCAGGGTCTATTTAGAGCTCTGCCATTGATATTCTGATTGTGGGCAAATCACTTCACCACTCAATGCCTTAGTTTCCTAATAGATAAAGTTGGCTTAATATTTCCACCCACCTCTAAAGTGCTTTGAGTTGTACCAATGAAAATCTCTTGATAGGTGTTTTGTGAAGTTGCTGTAATAATTGATTATGTATTATAGATGGCTAGGGTTGTTTGACATTTTCTATTATAAGACCCTATTTTCAGTTACTTACAGGTTTGCCAAACTAAAACATTTGGGTTGAAATTTTACATGCTGAGTGTTTGCCTCAGGCTGGACATATCTGGAAAATTTAAGCCAAAATGTTTCAGCCATATCTTAGAATGAGGCTATGGAAAAATACATTGGCCTGCCCATTTAAAAAAAAAAAAGCTGACGATATTTTCTTCGAGATACTCTAATGCCTCTATACTTTGGAGCAGGGATTTGAAATTTGGCACTAGGATGGAACCATCTACCCATACAAATTTTTGTCAGGAAAAATTCCCCCAAATATGGCTAAATTATAAGCCACTCGAAAAACCACACTTCATGCATGCTCAATAAAAACATTTTAGAGCTTTACAAGTAAATTCTCCAAAGATTCCATCCATCCTGGAGCTGAGAATGACTTTCCTTGTGGTTACAGCTCTGGACTGTATTTGGATACTGAACACAGGGATCCTGGCTCTGATGTGTTGTCAGTATCTTCCCCTCAGCTCAGGAAAAAGTGGAATGATTCTGTAGCAGAGGGGACAAGAGCCAATTGGTTGGAGAATGAAAAAGGATAATTGGAGAGAGAAACTGGAACAGTGGAGTGGGGTAAAAGAGAGTAGGGCTTGCTGGACAAAAACTGGGAGGAAGAGCTGCAATGGGGAGCCAGTGGATTGAAGACTGGGATCATATGAAGACTGGCATTGACTGAGCAAGGAAACAGGGAGAGGGGAGCTGGTGAGTAGAGCTGGGTGGGTAACAGTTTTCTAGGCCTACTAACATTTTTGATACTTCAAAAATGTTACTATTCCAAAGCAAAAAAGATTCCCCTTTTCTTTTTTTTAAACCAAGGAAAGAGCCCTGCCGACCATCTCAGAATACCCAAGGGTATGTCTACACTACCCCGCTAGTTCGAACTAGCGGGGTAATGTAGGCATACCGCAATTGCAAATGAAGCCCGGGATTTGAATTTCCCAGGCTTCATTTGCATAAGCGGGGCGCCGCCATTTTTAAATCCCCGCTCGTTCGAACCCTGTGCCGCGCGGCTACACGCGGCACAAACTAGGTAGTTCGAACTAGGCTTCCTAGTTCGAACTACTGTTACTCCTCATTCCTGTGCCTAATTAGCATAATCACGTCCAGCCGCCATTTTGAAATTGCATTATTGTGAAATAAAAAGCCTTGTGTAGCAGTGATACTTCTCATTAGCAATTTCGGTCCACTACATTTGCATCTCTATCTAGAGATAGGGAGCAAGTGTAGACATACCCTATGGGTAATCCACCTCCCTGAGAAAAGGTAGCTAGGTTGGCGGGAGAATTCTCCTGTCAACCTAGTGCTGTCTATGCTGGGCAGCTAGGTTAATTTTAACTACGTTGCTTAAGGATGTGGATTTTTTTTTAAATTGACCTAGCATAGTCCAGGCCAGAGACAAAATGAGGAGCCTGGGAAATAAGACTATGACTGGGAGCTGATGGGAATGTGGGATGGAGAAAAAGTAGTGTATGATCATATAATTAAACAATGGATCATCATGCACACATGCTGTGGGGCAAATTAACATTGCATAGCCTAGCTGATCCAGAAAAGTATATAGAGTAATACCTTGTACTCACTTTAGTTGGAATTTTATGAAATGTCGCTGTTATTGACTTCTTACGTGTAAAATGTCTATTCTTAACATGCTGCAGCAGCACAGCTGTATCACTACCTCCCCAAGAGGCAGTAGCTAGGTCAGTGCAAGCAGTCCAATGCTGTCTATATGGGGCATTAGGTTAGTATAACTGTTGCACAGATGTAGTTGTTTTCTCATACCCCTGAGAGAAGTAGCTCTATCAATATAAGTTTCTAGTATAAACTGGGGCTTATTCTTCATGAGCAATATTTCACTTCAGATGCTTTTAGCTATCTGGCCAGTTATGTAGTACCTAAAAGGGTGTTACAAGAAGGAGGGAGAAAATTTGTTCTCCATGGCTTCTGATGATAGGAAAAGAAGCAATGAGCTTAAATTGCATCAAAGGTTGGATGCTAGGAAAAAAAACTTCCTGTCAGGGTGGTTAAACACTGGAATAATTTGCCTAGGGAGGTTGTGGAATCTCTATCACTGGAGATATTTAAGAGCAGGTTATATAGGCATCTGTCAGGGATGGTCTAGATCAGGGCTACTCAACTTTGGAAGCCCAGGGGGCCACAATGATACTCTCAGCACATGACAAGGGTCGCAACTTAATTGTGGTTTCATATACATGCAAATATATATGAAAATAGCTTCTTTCACACTGACGGGCATAAATACAAAAATTAAGGCAAGACTATACAACTCACAGGCCCCATTTAAGTCAATTCCACTGATATTAATAAAATGCAATATTTACTCGATTTCCATCCATATGACAGCACTTTTAAACCACGACAGTCCAGGAATTTAACTACTAAAACACATATCAGCAGAAGACTGTTAAATTGACTACTTTTTTGTTTTGGCTCCCACCTGCGGGCCACAAACAAACAGGCTGTAAGTGGACCACAGGCCGCGTGTTGAGTAGCCCTGATCTAGATGGTACTGGGTCTTGCCATGAGGCAGGGGACTGGACTTGATGACCTCTCGAGGTCCCTTCCAGTTCTAGTATTCTATGATTCCAGTTTTTTTGCAGTTTCATAAGTTATTATAATATAATATAATATATTTACTGATGAATAAATGAAATGTTGTTATCAAATGAATAAACTCGTTCCTAATTTGACTAAGCATGGCTCAGATTCTTGCATCCTCTTGGTGAAAAACATTTGAAGTCAACAAAGAGGAATACTCAAATTGTGCTTGACATCAAAATTAATTTGTGCCACAGAGTTTCAGGTTTATACACTATACATTTTATATGTGAGCCTGCTGTATTTATTTTGACTGAACAGAGGCAGAGGTTGTCTATCTCTTTACAATATAATGTTGACAAAGGTGAAGTAATAGCAACTGTGTTAAAATAACCTCAATTCATATTAACTGTGAATAAATTTAGAGTTTTAGACAATCAGGAAACATATAAGAAATAAAATAATTGACTAAGAGGTCTTGCAATATTTTGGTAGCCTGTTTTTGGAGGCCTGTATGTTTTCCTTGGAAAACTGGTGGATATTTCCTGGAAACAAAAGAAAAAAAAATAATCTTACACAATGGAAGTTCTGTATACAACAGTGGTACCCCTAACTCACCCAGCAATATCGTCAATCTCTCCAACTACACACTCAGCCCGGCAGAAGAATCTGTTCTATCTCGGGGACTCTCTTTTTGCCCCGCCACCCCCACTAACATGATACAGTTCTGCGGTGATCTGGAAGCCTACTTTCGCCGTCTCCGTCTCAAGGAATACTTCCAACACAACACTGAGCAGTGCACTGACACACAGATACCTTCCCACCAACAGCACAAGAAGAAGAACTCCACATGGACTCCTCCTGAGGGCCGAAATGACAGTCTGGACCTCTACATAGAATGCTTCCGCCGACGTGCACAGGCAGAAATTGTGGAAAAACAGCATCGCTTCCCTGGTAACCTCAGTCGTGCAGAACGCAATGCCATCCACAGCCTCCGGAACAACTCTGACATTATAATCAAAGAGGCTGACAAAGGAGGTGCTGTTGTCATCATAAACAGGCCTGACTACCTAATGGAGGCTTCCAGACAACTCTCCAATACCAAATTCTACAGGCCTCTTTCCTCAGATCCCACTAAGGAATACACTAAGAAACTGCACCATCTGCTCAGGACACTCCCTACACAAGCACAGGAACAAATCGATACACCCTTAGAGCCCCGACCAGGGTTGTTCTATCTGTTACCCAAGATTCACAAACCTGGAAATCCCGGACGCCCCATCATCTCGGGCATTGGCACTCTTACTGAAGGACTGTCTGGCTATGTGGACTCTCTGCGCAGACCCTACACCACCAGCACTCCCAGTTACCTCCGTGACACTACGGATTTCCTGAGAAAACTACAATGCATAGGTGATCTTCCAGAAAACACCATCCTAGCCACCATGGATGTAGAGGCTCTCTACACAAACATCCCACATGCAGATGGAGTACAAGCTGTCAGGAGCGGTATCCCTGATGATGCCACAGCACAACTGGTGGCTGAACTCTGTGAATTTATCCTCACACACAACTATTTCAGATTTGGTGACAACATATACCTTCAGACCAGTGGCACTGCTATGGACACCCGCATGGCCCCACAATACGCCAACATTTTTATGGCTGACCTGGAACAAAGCTTCCTCAGCTCCCGTCCACTTACACCCCTTCGCTACATCAATGACATCTTCATCATCTGGACCCATGGGAAGGAGACTCTGGAAGAATTTCACCATGATTTCAACAGCTTCCATCCCACCATCAACCTCAGCATGGATCAATCTACACGAGAGGTCCATTTCCTGGACACCACGGTACAAATAAGTGACGGTCACATCAATGCCACCCTATACCAAAAACCTACCAACCGCTACACTTTCCAGAATGGAAGCTGGAGGCATTCAGGTCACACCACACGATCCATTGTTTACAGCCAAGCACTAAGGTACAACCGCATATGCTCCAAACCCTCAGACAGAGACCTACACCTACAAGATCTTCAACAAGCATTCTGTAAACTGCGATACCCACACAAGGAAGTGAGGAGACAGATTGACAGAGCCAGACGTGTACCCAGAAGCCTCCTGCTACGGGAAAAGCCCAAGAAAGAAACCAACAGAACACCACTGGCCATCACCTACAGTCCCCAGCTAAAACCTCTCCAACGCATCATTAGTGATCTACAACCCATCCTGGACAATGATCCCTCTCTTTCACAGGCCTTGGGAGGTAGGCCGGTCCTTGCCCACAGACAACCCGCCAACCTGAAGCATATTTAAATCCCCCGCGGATTTCCCTATTCTGACTTACCTGCTTTGCATGACTTTTCTGGAATTAGGGGCCAGTGTAGACGTAGCCAAGGGGAACGCCCAATTGATGTAGAGATATCATATGTGTATCTGAGAAATTTTGCCCAGAGAGCATAAATCCAAAGGGTCAAATACTGCATGGTTTTGAAAAGAGCCTATACATTTAAGGATATGTCCTCGGGTACTGTGGCTTACAAGTAGCCATTTGCATGTGTTCAGTTGAGTTTTGCAGATTCAGCTTTTGCAGTCATATGAGTATTTTACCATAATTGTGACCGTTTCTGGGTTCGAACAATAATAGATGACATGTAAGCCTCCCACACTGTAGCACTCTGCTGAATTGTTAGTATGATGACCACACGGCAAGTGTGAAAAATTGGTGCGAGGTGATGGGTAAGACAAACCTATGAATATTGGGATTATTCTTTTCAAATTGGGGCACCTTATCCCAAATTAAAAGTAATTTATAAGACTTAAGACAAAAAAGAATCAGCTGATCCTACATAATGAAAGAAATTTACTTAATGGCTCACCTGTTGAAATATGCCAATACTCTATTTAATATTTTGTTGTGCCATTGTTGAACGAGAAAAGAAGTCATGGACTGAGCTTTTCTTTTCTTCCAGTGAAAACTACCTTCAGTTCAAAGGTAACTCCCCTCCTCCACGCCTGGCCTCTGTTCTCGCTTTCATCCTCCAAGTATTGCAAAGAACCAAGAGCACTGAAGCATGTGATGTAGAGTTGCTTCTCCCTACTGTTTTAAAATGCCTGGTATTAGTTA
The DNA here is from genome assembly GCF_049634645.1 of Pelodiscus sinensis. Classification (NCBI taxonomy): domain Eukaryota; kingdom Metazoa; phylum Chordata; order Testudines; family Trionychidae; genus Pelodiscus; species Pelodiscus sinensis. The sequence continues at coordinate 68,820,590 of NC_134713.1, read as the reverse complement.
ATGAAACACAAGGTGAGATGCTTGTTAACTTTAAGTTGTTTGTACACATGTAATATGTTATACTTACTTGGCTCTTTTCATCCAAGTAGGGAGGTTTGTTACACAGCAGAGAAGGTTGAGGCACATTGGCAGAATGATAAGGCAAAGTGTACATTGTTGTTTCCTGTTCTTTACCTGCTCTGAGACTTCTCTCTCCAAGATATTTGGGGCAAAGGCAGCAGCATCTTGCTTCACATCTATTTTTCCGCACTCGTGACACCATCTCACCAATGGAAGGGTCAGCAGTTCCAGGCTCCTTAAGAGCACTTCCAGTCTGTCTGTCTTTTTCTTTTTTCTGCCTCCCTTGGTAAAAGCTGTGGTCAGAGGGAGGTTTGTCCTGATGTAGGGCTTTGAGACTACAGCAGTCGAAGAACTCTGCCATGTATTCACCTCTAAAGGCTGTATATTTCATTGAATTATTTAAAGCAGTGTACTGATTTGCAAAGCCATCGCAGTAGTGAGAATTATTATTATTAATATTAACAGGGAACAATTCTGAGTTTAATTTTGATCGCACAACCTGCCAATAAAAATAACTCAATTCACCCTTCCCAAGTGCAGGTAGTCAGTGTGGTGGTGCAATTTTCACTTCCCTCTGTCGCTGGGAGCTTCCCCCCTGCCTTTTCCTAAGGTGCTATGTGATCAAGTAGCTTTTTAGATGCACTTGAACCAGTAACCTTCTACCAGCCACTGCCACCTGTTTCCCAGCCTGTACCATCCACTTTGCTACTGAACTGTTTAGTTTTAGACCCCCTCTTGAAGCATGAGTTAGCTAAGTCTTACCCTGGTATGTAGGCTGACTTTCTGCCAAGGCCAGGACCCCTACATAACCAAGTGTTGAATACCGCTCCAAGTTGATGAAAGAATAAAGTTATCTTTGTAAATTAGTATTATCCCAAATAAAATGGGAAGGAAGGAAGGGCAAATATATTACATATTTAAAAAAACAAAACAAGGAAGAGAAAGAAGATAGCAAATACTGTTGGTGATAGTAGATAAAACTAAAACCAGGAACTGAGCAGGTATAATGGCATGATTACATTTGGCATGAAAAGGAAGTAAATACAAACAAAACCTAAACTGAATTATAAACCTCCTTTTTCATGGAGCAAGTGCTTCTTCCAGAGACACTGCTTAAAATATACATTTTCCCCTTTTAAGGGACCATGCTTAAAATCTACAGATTTAAATAACAGTGGGGCGGTGTAAGAATTCTGTTGAATAATGTAAATCATTCTGTTTTTATAGCCAACCTAATTAATCTCTCATACAGACATTTTACTTACATCAAAGGAAGGTTATGCCATTTTTTTCTCAATTAAAAACTTCATCAGAACTATTCTCCATATAGTCAATTCAAGAGCTCTGTATGAATCTTGTGATTTTTTTATTTACAGTTAAAAAGCTATCTACTGAGATTCTGCAGTACATGATAGAAGGCTGCCAAGCCGGGTCAAGAGGAGAACCTGCCACCCAACTGACTTTTGTGTTTAGGTAATCAGAAATAGCTAGCACTGCAGCTTTTTTCAAGGCATTTGACAGCAAACCTTTTTTTTAAATAACTAATTATCCCGAACTTAATGTGTTGTTACTTGTTTATGGCATTTAAATAGTTGCATTCTTGGCAGTAGTTTAAAACATTGGCTGGCTAATAAGTGAAAGCAAAAAATTCACATTTTCTTGTGTCTTCCATATTGTTTTGAAAGACAAAACAGCAGGATGTATTGCCACCATGAGGAGAGACACTCCTTGGGTGAATGAATGGTGAAGAAGCAAAATACCAAAGGCCAAAAGTGCACATCATTCAAAGGCAGATGTGATGAATGGGAGGAAGTGGGTTTTGCCCACAAAAGTTCATAATACTATATATATTTTTGTTAGTCTCTAAGGCCTGGTCTACATTAAAGGAGAAAGTTGACTTAAGATATGCCGATCCAGCTATGTTAATTGTGTAGCTGGAGTCAAAGTATCTTAAATCACATTTTAGTGCCATCCACACAGTGGATGTGAGCACAAGCTCCCTTCAACTTCACTCACGTCTCATAGGAGCAGGACTACTGCTGCCGACGGGAGCGTCCTCCCGGTTCAAATTAACGTATCTTCACTAGTTCTGTTAATTTGAACCCTGGAAGATTGACAGCGGCAGCTTTGATCTTCTCTGTAGTGTAGATAAGCCTTACGGTGCCACAGGCACCAACATTAGTCAGACATGACTAGGTTATTTTCTATATTTTTGGGTTTGTTGGACTCCATTCTGCTGAGCCCATGTTCTACCTTTCCCCGTACGTTGTAATTCTCCTTGTTTTAAATCTTGCCTTTTCCCATTGCTCTGTAACACCTAGCAGCCAAGTATGTCTTTTTGTTTTGTTAATAAAATCACCTTTTTAAGACTATGATCTTATTGCTGTGTTCTAGAAGGCAGGAGGTTCCGTGTGCCTGTGCCTGAAACTACTAAGTCAGCTATTAAGAATTACAGTTTGTTTTCAAACTCTTTCCAGGAGGATTAAAGAGTTGAGAGCATCCTGTAGGAAAAAGTTTCCCAAGTGTCTTTGTGGGCTCCCAAAGAGTTTTTGCATCTTGGTGGTGGCAGCCTACTACTCAAGGACAGGGAACGTGACCTTGGGGAGTTTAAGCAGAAGCCTTTAGTGGTAGAGTATTTTAAAGTCTCTTATGGGATTCAACCTTCTACACTCAAAGCACCAGAGTGAGGAACTGCCTTGACCACCCATCTGACTGTTTTGCTTTGCCGTTCTTGGGTGTTTTTACATTTTTTATTATTGAAATTCCCAATTTGTGAGATTCAGCTTTTTCAGTGAAAATTCAGCTTTTTTACAAAACTTGTGGATTGTATTGCCCATGTATCCAATTCCCCACATACAGACAATGGACAAACTGTATAAGCATAGTGCCCAAAGAAACTTTGTAAGCCTAGTCCATGATCCTGTACTATGTAGTATGCAGGCAGACAGCTATGTGCACAGTCTCATTGAAATCAGTAGGGCTCTGTACTGGCACACCAGTTTGCCCCCACACTACATAATGTAACCTTTTTTTAGGAGACATTTTATGTCTAATTTATCATGTCCTCACTTCCTGTTCCAATACCTGCCATTTTATAGGCCTCTGACACCCAAAGTGGCTAAGATGTGCACTTCAAGACACTGTCTAAGATAGATTTGAGGTGCCATGGGGTTTCACAAGACTCTATTAGTTCTGGTAACTTGACCCTGGAGGCTTTGTCTGTGGTATATTTTTAAGATCTGATCCTGCAAGCTCCTGCATACAAAACCACTCCTATTTCAGCAAGGCAGAGTGCCATGGCATCAGGGGTCAGCCCATATGAAACAGTTTGTGGGATCTCAGGGCTTTTAAGTTTCATTGGTGACAATTTTATAATTGTACATGCTGATCTTGTAGTTGATCTTTGAAAATGCAGCTCCTAAAGTATCTTGGATAAAAATGAAAACCTCCATGCATTCTAGGTGCTTTTGGTGTTGATTCTTTTCAGTGTTCTCTAACTTGTTTTGACCTTGCATTGAGTGCCCCTGTTTTTCCTTCAGGCAGTTTATCCAGGATTATACTGCACTATACGATCATCAGGTTTACAGCATCTTGGAAGTAGTGGCAGTTTTGGATCAGCCTCTAGTTATCAGTCTGATTCCCACAATCACACAGTCCCTGAAGGACTCAGAGCACAAACAAGGGCTTGGCAGAAACACTGCACAAAGGTACATTTTGTATTATTATTGCTTTTTGTCAGTGAACAACAGAGCTATATTCTCTTGACGGATGGCACTGCAGCACAGGTTTCGTGTAACTGATGTAGAGGTATGTTCAGCCAGAAATTTACTTTTTTTTTTTTTTTTTTTAAACACGAATACAGCGCCTACAGATGGCTTAGAATCATGAAGTACTTTATCAGATTTTTTGAGCCCACGGTTACAAAAATACACAATTTAATGCAGAGCTTGGTAGTTTTCATATAAATAAATAATGGTTATTTACACAACATTAGCATTTATGGGCTCACTCATGGACCAGGATCTCTTTATGCTATACAAACACAAAACAGAAAGTAAGTCCCTACTCCAAAGAGCTTACAATCTGTTTAGTTCCTCTCCCCAGTTCTGCTATAAGTCCCTATTTTAAGGTTTATACAGCAACTTTATAGTAAATATCTGATCCAGGCTTGCCATAAGAAATATCCATAGATTAATTTTAAGGATTAATTATCCTGTTTAAAATAAAAGCTGATGCTTTCAGCTCCTTCCGTGAAATCCTCTGAGCCATTTTAATTTTATATAAAATATACATACATTACAGAATTAAAACAAAAAGAGGATACTAAAAAGTTACCAAGCTGTAGCTTACAATGAACCAGAAATTTACTAGGAATGTATGATTTCCCAATAGAGCATGAGAGAAAGGGTCAAGAACTCAGTCTTACAGAGTGAACAGTAATGCAGATACGTATATTAAGGAAGGTGCTCACTTAGAGGATTCTAAATGAGGAGCAATGATTCCATCTTTTCATGCATAAAGGTATAATTTGTCTCACTTTTATAAGTCATGAAAATAGAATGCATGCTGTGGTTCTAAGCACTAGTAAGAGATTGGTGTTCTGATTTTTTTTTTTTCACCAAAAGAAAAACAACATAATAGGGTAGTGATAGTTTTCTGTAATAAGTTGAGGTGTTCCTTTTCATTCCCAGGAGACAGAAGGGAGAGGAACAGAGGTTAAAATTTAAAGGAAGGAAAAATACTGAATATACTTACTGTCAGTAATTTTGAGTACTATGCACATTAAAACATGTATAATGTTTGTTCCAACATGAGGATAGCATTTAACCATGTAGAAAATATTGATTCTCTTAGGTACCAATTATTCTCTTGCATTTATTGGTTGTGGATAGGGATGTAATAGTGTAGTCTGATAAACAAAAGCTTATAGGTTTAATGCTATAGACTACACACATCCCCTCCTCCTTTCCTCTGTGCCAGTAACGTTTTTAGCCGACTGGCCAGCAGCCTAGCTCAGTCCTAGTTCGGGCTGGGTCCCGGACCTACCCATGCTATGGCTCTGCATTTAAACTGTATTAGGATCTATGTGGGCAGGCAGCTGGCTCCCTTCATGGACCAGCTCCTGCCTGGCATGCCACCCTGCTGCTTCTGATACAGAGCAGCAGTGCACAGTGGCAGCACAAGAGTGGGGCCAGAATACTCTGTCTGCCAGCCCCACCACCGGGGACTATAGAATAGTTGAGTAATTAATGAAAATTCATGAGGTTAATCAACTATTCAGTTATTGATATGTAGCATCCCTAGTTGTTGACTTAGCCAATCATGAAATATATATATATTTACTATCGATATTTTAGCTCTCTGTTCAGCTAAGTACTTAGGTATGACCATAATTTACGTCAATCCGGGTTATGAATAATCCACATCCCCGAGTGAATTTTATGAACCTAAGCATCGGTGTGGACAGTGCTGTGCTGGTGGGAGAAACCTGGGAGAATATCTACACCACAAGCACTACAGTGGCACAGCTGCAAATGTTGTAGGGCACTTAAAGACTTAGTCTCTAGGACTACCGCAGTGCTTAAAGTTATGTTCTTGCTTAAGTTCCTTGCCAGGTGGGGGCTGGGACTATTGAAAGGGTGAAATCCTAGATGTAACTTCAGTGAAGTTTGGATTTTACCCATAATATGTAAAGTTAAGCAAGTATGTAATACTTAGCAGGATTGGGGCAATAAATTATATTTAATTTTTATTTTACACAGTCATGCAAATTCTAACCCATAAAATATATATAGTGTATCAGCATATTTTTGTCATTGTCCAAGCTGCGAGTTTCATTTTCAACAAAGAATACAAATGAAATAAATTAAATATAAAATAAAATGCCATGCTTTTTATTGGGTTTCTCTTGTTTTATAGCCTCCCTTTCCCACTACAAAAAAGTTGCTTCTATTTTAAATACGTACATGCTGCGTTAAACTGCTATTCCACTATTCACAGAAAGATTTTCAAATTCTCTGAATTTTACCTTTTGATCATGTATTCTGGAGACATGTTTATATAATGTTTTTATACTGTCAATAAAGTAAAGCTCATCCATTTGCTACCAGTGAGTAAAAAGAGAGGTTGTTTGAACTTCCCCAAGAATGTACTAGGGGATTACCAAACTGTCAAGTTTTCTTTAGTAATAACCTAATAATATATACTCTAAGATCTGGTCTTAATGGTCTCCACACTCTTTTCTCCATAAATGTGTAAAAACTTTATTAAAGTTGATCCATAACCAATGAAAGTACAGTCGTCCTAGGAAAAAGCTTTCACAAATCCAGATAGTCTAAGCATAAATATCTCTGTACATAATTATGCATTACTATATGCATGCTTACTATAGTTGTTAAAGTTTAAATCCCATGTAAATCAGAAACAAAGCCAAGAAATTCAATTGGTAATGATAGTATCATGTGTTATGCTTACATGAAAGCCACAGTAAATCTATGCAACCTATTTGTGGAGATGATTGAGAAGAATATTTTGTGAAGAAAATTATAGAAAAATAATAAACTAATGACAATGATCTGGAAAGGTCTTTAATCATCTTTCTAAGTCCATTGTAGCAGATCATCATCATGTGCTGTTTTGGAACCACCACTCCATAAACTACATACCACATATTAAATTTTGGTTGAGGACATTTGTAACACAGTGAGCTCTGTACATGATTCTGTTTTTGGCTGCAGCTAAACAAATAACATAGTTTAAAATTTAAAGTCTATGAAAATGTACTTAGGAAGTGGACTATCTTCAAGATCTGTTTGACTTTCAACCAAACTTTGCTAAAAGTTTATAGTAACAAAGCAACTACAGAAGCAAGGAAGAAAGATTCTGGTTTTACATCACTTTACATGAATAGTTTGCATGAAAATTATGTACTTTTTACTTTGAAGTTCTATGGTATTGCTTAAGTAACATGTTCTATTCTTTTGTTTTTAACAGAGAAGCCTATAAAAGACTGTTATCTCACCTTACAGAAGCTGGTCAAAACGAGATACTAAAACTGGAAAATGAGAAGAGTTAACAATTAATTGGCGATTAATTCTTTCCCCTTGAAGTGTTTGCAGAGTTAGTGCCTGTTGTTATAATGTACTGTCCACATTTTTTATCTTCACCAATATAATTATTTAATGCTTTTTCAAAGCAACAAGCTGATTTTCCAACAGTACATGTAGCATTTGAATATTGGCAGACATGAAGACTAATTCGCATGTTTTTGTCTTTCAGTTGATGATTGAAAGATACTGGAAATCCATTAAATATTAGAAACATCCACGTAAAATTCATAGGAAGACACTACACGTTTGGCTTTTTCATTAGCACTCAAATGACTTGGCACAAGTCTCATTTATGTGTTTTGAAGTAAATTTTAATTTTTAAATTTCTAATGGGGATGTGCTCTATAGATCAGAAATAAGTGTGATGTGTAGAACGCTGGGAGTCAGGCAGCAGGCTTTCATGCCGAGCATACAAAAGCACTTCATGTAAGCATGCTGAGCTCAGGGAATGCAATGTGTTCACCAAAAGCTGGGTCAGGGTTAGGCCAGCTTACATTAATAGAAAGGCTTCTGTAGATGTTTCACAGAATAGAGACAGGTGTCCTAACCTTGCTTATATATTAAAAACCTTTTGGATCTTTCGGATTCCAACTTAAAACCTCGTCTCTGTTGTCCTTGGTGGGGAGCATGGAAGAAGCAAGTCTCAGCTTCCTTAATATCAAACTGAAATAGTAATTTCCTCTTCTTCCTCTTAAAAAAATTAACTAAACTAAAAAATCTGGTAAAATGCACATTTGTAGTATTATTGTAACGCTCCATAATTATATGAATTTCATTAGTTAGTTTAACCCAGACAGAGGTTAAAGGGAGAGAGCAAGAACGCCAATGGACTTGAACACTGATTTCAAATTCTTTAATTAGTTCATAGTGTGATTTAAATTGTGTGCCTGGCTAGCTGAATTTCTCAAATATCTCCCTGTGTCCTTGATCCTTTTCTCTAGTGTACCCTAACTTTTCTCTGACATAACTGACGTTTCAGAACCTTCATTTAAGATTCTGTAGAAATCACATTTTTGATTCATTATCATGGATTCTGAAGACTTATTCCTGGGGTATGGGGGGGGGGGGGAGTGCGTGTGTGTGCACATTCTAGCAACATCATTGAATGGGTTATCTATTTTCATCCTTAACTTCAGAGTTAATGGGGAAGGAGGAGAGTCTTTTTTGTGTCTGTCTACAGCTCCAGAACTGTCCCTAACATTTTGTTGGAAGCAGCATCTGTTTTGTTACTGTGCTCCCTATCAAGTAGAAACAGATAATGTTTTCCCTAAATCGACTTATTGTAGCATCAGCTAGTGTAGTAACTAAAAGCCTACTTAATAGAGCAGGACACGGATGCTCTTTTCATTATGAAAGTGACTTATTGAACTTCCATTGTAAGCTTCTGCACATGGAAGAAGTTGTATTCATCTCAAGAAGCTTGTGCTTCTAAAAGGCTTTTTTCCTCCTCTATGAAAATTGTCCCACTAAGATAAAGAGATGCCTTCAAAATCTGAGTTGTATCACATAGACAGCAGAATAGATGTCTGAATTCAGTATTTCTTCCTCACGTAACTGCTTTGACTTTCAAAGACGAGGTAGGGCAGATGTTATAACTAATTATTTAATGATGTGCTCAGTGAGTTTTTAAAAGGTAGAGTTGGTACTGTCTGTAAAGTTTCTAAAATAGCAACACTGCTTTATGAAAATGACATTGCTCTTGATGCATGACGAACTAATTTAAAATTTGGAAATTATTGTTCTTCTGTGTATCAAAATGTTAACGCAAACAGAAATAAAGCATTTTATATTATATCACTCAACTACTGCTAAATAGGCAATTTGGTTTGATTTAATTATTTGGTGTGGATATGGGCAAATGTGACTGACAGTCTTGAGAGCAAGGCTTTTGCAAAGTATTATGTGATAGGGTGGCTTGTCTACTATTCTCTCAAAACAGTTCACTAGCAAAAAAGGCTGCTGAATTAAAATACATTGAAGGAAAGTCTGTGAACCCAACTGTCTCTTGGTCATGTCTGCTATAAGTTGTATCTGTAAAGACCCTGAATATTGCATGTGTATACCCAGAGTATTCAACTCTTAAATTTCCTTTAATATGAACACCACATTTGAATACTTTAAAAGCTAAAGTACTTCATTTTAAATAAAATATTCATTGATAAGGTACTACAATCAAATAGTAGAATGGGAGGCATTCTATACCTACAGAAGGTTCAAAACCTGCAAATCTGCTAAATATAGGGCCATTTGCACAGAAGATTCCAGACAAGGGGGAAAGCCTTTCCTGTTCTATGGGGAAGATCTCAGGAAAGTCTCTTCAGCGAGGGGATTTTGGGCTAGCCTACATTTGCCCAACTGATTTTGCATTTTGTGGATCATCTGAGCAACCCTAAGCAAGGGTAGCAATGGGCCACATTTTCCTCTCCTTCCCCACTTACAGCAGCGAGAGTTTTACTTTGTTCTACGGGCATCATGCCTGCAAGAGACTGAAGATTCTGTTCAGCCTCATGGAGTACTAAATCTTTTTATGCCAGCTTTGTTCAATCCTTGTGATTCGGCCCTTTGCAGGTTTTTCCTGTGGAGTCCTCGTTTGTATATAAATGGAGTACTTCTCCAAAAAATGGTCACAAAATGGTCAGTGTTTTGCAGTACATTGTTAAAGTAATACTGCTCGGAGGCTTGAGCATTTTATAGCATTTCTGACTTACATACATAATCAGGAAGAATAAAGCTGTAGCAAGAAATGCTAGTGGAATTCAAAAAGACTTAAATACTTAGAAAGTCACCAGCTCACATATTCATAAATTGTGCTGGACAAACCTAAGACATTTATGACAATCATCTCTGGGAATGATGATGAATCACATGACTGCAGTATTCCAGTGGTATTTTGATCAAATATTAAATTTAAGTTTTCAGAACTACTGCAGTGGTTCATTAAATGTCATTCTTCTACCCCCAACCACATAAAATACATCAGCAGGAGTGTTTTTGTCAGTGCAACTAATGCTTCATTTGTACATCTTTCTACTCTGTTTCACTGCTGTCACTGTGTACATGAGGCAGGCTACCCTCAGTGAGAGAGACAGCACTGATAACTTAATAACAAAATGCTTTTTTATACATTTCCTCGGCTACAAAATTCAGGATAGTGATCTCCTCTGCTCCCTCACACTTTACTATAGAACGTTCTAACACAATGCAAGAAACTGCAGGGTGGGGTTTAACCTTAAAATGACTACCTAAAATAAGAAAGGGGGAAAAAGCATTGTTAAAAATTCACTTTAATTTCCATTATTCCCATGGAAATGTACATATATTTTGTAAGAATTTTACATTTTTGTATTGTTAATGGGAAGCAAAAACAGGATATTATGTTTTGGTTCCATTTTCACTGACAAAAAATGAAGCAAGGAGGCATTTCCCAAAATGAAGTAGCTCATAAGATAATTTTACTCTTTTATAATGGAATAAAGCTGTTCACATATGCAAAGAATAAGGATCTGTACAGAATTTGGTGTAATTATACAGATTATGAGCTTACAGTAACACACACTACTTACATGTCACTTATAAAAACTTCCATAACTGTCCATTTAAATGACACTGCCAATTTCTCTCAAGAAATGGATAATAAGCATTACTGCAGTACTCTTTTTTCCCCCCTCTATAGCTTCTGAAAATGAGGTATGCTGAGCAGTTTTTTTAGGACCTTCATTTCATCACAATTTTTTAAATTATTTTAGCTGCTACTGTATTTAAACGGATGTAATCAGTCTTGTTAGTAATGGTTATGAAAATATACTGAAGATGATAACCCACAGCTATGTCAACATGTCAGAGCACAGTTAGATTATTCTTAAAAAAAAAAAAAAACAGAGGTATGAATGGTTAGAAAGTTACTTTTGTCTCAAACTTCTGTGAGCTACTTAAATAAAACCTTTTGAGAGTTCATGTGAGCCTCCACAACAGTGAAAGGCAACAGTTTACTCAAATACTCTAATTCTGTAACTTGATCTACATAGTCTTCTGACATATATAGAAGTCTGCCCACAGCAATGAGCTTACAGCATTGGGGCCAAAATTCACTGACTTTTCTAGACCAACTTGTTAAGCCTTACAGTCTCAAAAAACTTACCTCTGACAACAGGACATTGATGTATCCTAGTGCCAACTGAATACCCCATATTTATCAGTTGTAAATTGATTTCCCTCTTCTGTCTCTTTTGGTAAAAAAGTTAATATAAAATTATCAACTTAGCCCTCATGATGATTTCTGTGAACATTATCAAAGCTTGGCAGAGCTAGTGCTATAAATTAGACTGCCATACTGTAGGCTTTTGTTTCACAGTTGGTATTATTTACACAGATGCGTATTAAAGGTACACATTAGAAAATATTCAAACTGACTGAAGGCAAAACATTCGGTAAATTGAAAATATAAGCAATTTAAATTCATTAAGGAAATATAGGAGAGAGGTGGACATGCATATAGAAGATGGAAGTTACATATTAGTGGTGATGTTAAATAATACCTTCTGCAGGAACATTGCCAGTCAAAGGCATTTAGATTTCTTCATATATTGTTACTTTTTTAGTACTAGCATAGAAAAAATCACTGTAGATTTGTATTATAACAAGATAATCACTGTTGAAAATACCACTGTATTCTTGCCTTTTCTCAAATTATTTTGAAAAAATTTTTTTTTCCCCGAAACAAATATCTCTTTACATAATCTACATTCTTAAACCACTTACCAAGGACTTCCTTCCCTGCAAATTCTGACTGCAGAGGAAGTATTTTAACCTTGCCCTCCTAATTTATTCTACATTCTAATTTTCAGTAAACAGATGCCGCCTTTTTTCGCACTTGTTCCGCATTCTGCCTATGTTGTTTCTGCTCCTGTGAACATTCAATTATCTATTTCTTCCTGATTCTGCAACTGATGTACCAAATTTATATATGGGGGGCAGGGTTATGGTGGTCCTAGGAAAACCTAAAGGCAAAACAGTACAAACTTTTGTAATTATGTCTCAGGTCCAGGGACTCTACCCAAAAAGTAGTAAGTCATGACTATATCGTATACAATAGATAAATGCATTTTTTTTAAACATACATATTCTACAACATTTTCGTCATATTGACAACTGAGCCATAACATCTCACTATTTCTTTGGTCAGTGCTTGGATGTGAAATTCCCAAGGGAAAATGAAGATGCTAGGAAAGTAAACATGTTATCTTTGCTTTTTTCATCAGTGACAGATCAGTGTCTTAGCATTTTGTTAGGGTCACACAAGATGGCTGAATTTCAGTGACTGGTAATGTGGTGCCTATATGTACAAGTGATAAAGCACCTCTATATCCTTTGGGATGAAATGTACTATATAAAAAGGCAAATATTACTCTTTATGGGTGGATGTGATGGGGCCAAGCAGCCCCGCATGGAAGGTACAGGGCCCAGCCAGGGTTAGCAAGCTGCAGAGGCCCTTCTCCCGCAACCCTACTGGGCATGCCCAGGCTGCAGCTCAGCTATAAAAGCCTGGGGAAGGGCTCAGTCTGGGTTGGCAGCTGGAGGAGAAGGACCTCCAAGGGAAGCTCCTGACCTCAGAGGAAGCCCCCAGAGACCCTGAGGCTAGGGGGGCATCACTGAGGCTGCCTGCCGAGGAGATGCGCCTCTATGAAGGTTGAGAACCTGGCAAGTACAAGGGAAGTGACCCTATCAAACCAGGTAGGAAGTGGCCCGGGACAGGAGTGGGAGCCGCCTCTCCCCCCTCTGGGAACCTCGGCACGTTTTGGTAGGACTTCCCTGGCGAGGGAATGGCATGCCATCCGGCCACACTCGGAGCCCTGGGCCAGGACCCAGTGGAATAGGGTGGGCCCAGGTCCCCCTACCAAGAGTGCGGCCCCGCTGTACCTGTGATCTGCCGCTGCAGGCCTTGCCATAAGGGGCCGTCCTTAAACTGGGTTTGTGACGACTCTGCTTATTGACTCTGGCCCGCGGGACTCGCCTTAAAGGGCCAGTCTAAAACTGTGTTTATTGGTACGGGGCTTATTGGCCCAGACCGGAGGGGGCCAGAGAGCATGCCCCACCACAGTGGAACCTAAAAAAAAATAGATCACAGGAGAGATATCTAAGTATTTGAACCACACAATCTTGAGAGGTTTAATAAATAGTCAAAGATCTACTTGCAGACGTTAGTAGGTTTAGCCAATAAATGTAAGCAAAGGATGAATATCCATATGGTCTCTATCCCGACAGATCATAGACCCAATACTGAATTATTCTCTCTTACCTCTATCTTCCCTTAGTAAGATGGTGACACGGCTGGAGTGAGCTGTTATTGTTTGAGAGCTGGAACATTAACCCACACTCTTCTCCAGTTGGAAGCCCAAGCACAAATTATATTGCTATCATCTTTCCTAGTGATAGAAATGTAGCCGTGTTAGTCTGGGGTAGTTGAAGCAAAATGCAGGACAATGTAGCACTTTAAAGACTAACAAGATGGTTTATTAGATGATGAGCTTTCGTGGGCCAGACCCACTTCCTCAGATCAAATAGTGGAAGAAAGTAGTCACAACCATATATACCAAAGGATACAATTTAAAAAAAATGAACAAATATGAAAAGGACAAATCACATTGCAGAACAGAAGGAGGATGCGGGGGGGTGGGAAGGGGGAGGAAGGAAGGTAAGTGTCTGTGAATTGCTGATATTAAAGGTAGGGAGAGTGGGATGTTTGTGAGTTAATGGTATTACAGGTGATAATTGGGGAAACTGTCTTGATAATGGGTGAGAAAGTTCAAAGACTTGTTAAGTCCTTGTTGGTAAGTGTCGAATTTTAACATGAATGACAGTTCAGAGGATTCCCTTTCAAGTGCAGATGTAAAAGGTCTTTGTAGCAGAATGCAGGTGGCTAAGTCATTTAGAGAGTGTCCTTTCTGGTTAAAGTGGCAAGACACTCTCTAAATGACTTAGCCACCTGCATTCTGCTACAAAGACCTTTTACATCTGCACTTGAAAGGGAATCCTCTGAACTGTCATTCATGTTAAAATTCGACACTTACCAACAAGGACTTAACAAGTCTTTGAACTTTCTCACCCATTATCAAGACAGTTTCCCCAATTATCACCTGTAATACCATTAACTCACAAACATCCCACTCTCCCTACCTTTAATATCAGCAATTCACAGACACTTACCTTCCTTCCTCCCCCTTCCCACCCCCCCGCATCCTCCTTCTGTTCTGCAATGTGATTTGTCCTTTTCATATTTGTTCATTTTTTTTAAATTGTATCCTTTGGTATATATGGTTGTGACTACTTTCTTCCACTATTTGATCTGAGGAAGTGGGTCTGGCCCACGAAAGCTCATCATCTAATAAACCATCTTGTTAGTCTTTAAAGTGCTACATTGTCCTGCATCTTTCCTAGTGTTCTCTTTTCACTCCTGGAGTAGACTGGCCATGCGGAAAGCATTCTGTTCCTTTTCTGCTCCAAATGTAAAGTGACAACTTAAGGCTCTGTCAAAAAATAGCAGCTGGACTTGTCTTGTGGCCCGTGTCAAAACAATGAGTTGGCAGGAACAAATAGTGGATTTGATTCACTCCAAGATTTGCGTTGGCAGAAGATTAGTACATTTCACCCCCACTGGAAGCTCTGCACAGAGTGGAGACTGGGCCTAGGGAAGGCACCCATTAACAGGCAGGAGCCTGCAGCCTGGCCAGCCTCAGAAATGGGTGGCACTAGCTGGAGACATGATTCAGCCTCTCCCCATAGGATTCCTACAGAACCCAAGCTGTTAGTTAAAACTACCAGCACCTTCTCCAAACCAACCCAGGAGTGAAGAATACTGTATATACCCCACTGACACTAGGGAGAGACACTTTGCATGTTCTTACTTGTAAAAACTGAAATAGCACTCTGTTAGGCACCAAAAAGGAATATTCCTTCTCCCTCTTGGAGGAAGGTACGAGTCTGCATGTTCTGTAACTAAAGCTGCAAATAGCATAGCACAGCATGCAGAAGGTAAGTGGCCAACAGGAGAGATGTCTGTGATTGCTGGAGTCTGATGATTAGGAGCAGGAGCAGAAGCAGAAGCCTGATACTAATGGAAGCACGTGCACTGTCAACAGGCTTTCTGCTGTGGAACCCTAAAAGTAATTTTATGCAGTTGCACAGCTATTTAAAACTGCTCTTTCACCAGGAGACACAATTGATAACAACCAGAACAGTAAAAGTGTCAAAAGCCCAGAGCAAATATGATAAATAACTTTTTCTTGCTATTCACTCCCCAACCTGTCAGTTGTTGAACTCTCCAAGATTTGGAAGCTTTCAACACAGCCTGCTGCTATGGGTAAACAGACGGATAAATAGAAGCCTCTGTCCTTCCAAAAGAAACTCTTTAAATATAGTGTCACAGCAATGGTTAGCCAACCGTATGGGCAACTTGTGGACTTTATAGAAATTAAAATACCAAAGCAAGAAAACTAGATGTGTAAATGCAAAAAATAGCTTGGGAGCAGTTGCCTGAAGATATTTCAGTGCTTTACAAACTTTAAAAAGCTCCTCTAGAACCTGGGAATTGAGTAGTATTATATGAACATTTTACAGATGGGAAAACCAGCCTTGAAGTTGATGACATTTGCATGTGCAAATCTGGGGGCCCTGACTCTTAGACCTTTGCTCTCATGACTTGGGTCTAATACCTTGATCTAATTTTTTTTATAGTGGAGTGTTCATGGAAAGAAAAAAAAATTGACAGTGCTCAGATAATTATTTCAGGTGACAAATATGCATTTGGAACTTTTCTACCTTAAGCTGTCAAGGCTAATTGATAAAATATTTTTGATACAAAATCTATGCTGACGTTGTTGAAAAAGAAAAGGGGAAGTTTCCTAAGGACAACTCCAAGAAGGAGAATCAGATGGAATAACTGGAGCTTCCTTTTATTATTAACTTAACCCTAAAAAGAGTTGCTATCTGTATAATCAAATTAGACTAAGAACAAAACGCTGGTCTCCAAAAATTGTACTGTGTATTCTGGACTTGAAATAACCACAAATAGCAACAGGAATTCTGGGTAATGAGATCAGCACAAATATTATGATGGTGCAACCCTACAAGGACAAAGATCAGCAAAGTGCATTTATCCATAGGCCATCAATCGAGACATTTAATAGTATTCTTGGTTAAGATTTACAAAACGTATGCAAATAAATGGCAAAAGCATCAAAAAGGGCAGGGGTTACAATGGCCAGAAAAAAAATCAGACTATAATAGTTTGGTTTTATTATTATAAACTGTACATATGCCTGGAGTATTGCATGGAGACCCTATATAAATCAAAGGAGTAAAATATTGACTGTTATACAGCAGGTTACCCTCCAGAGGCCAGAGATTTGTGTTACCATATGTTGGACAAGATGAGACTGTTCACTGAGAACTCTAAATATGGTAACTCTTTACAAAATGGTTATTAAAATATTAAGTACATGGTATTTTAATTATATAGTAAAGAGGTTATTCCAACCATTAAAAGATTGTAGGTATCAGGAAGAATTGATAGTCTGATAGAAGATAACATTTTAAAGTAGATTCTCTTAAACAACATAGACACTGATCTTTCATTTCGTTGACAAGCAGGCTCAGTATAGTGTTGCACAGTAATAGCTAGGGATCTTAGTGGGTAATTGAACAGTCACGTAACTGGCATGAAATGTTAGTGGTTACACTACTATTCAATGGTCCCCAGGGCCCCACTCCCGGGGATCACTCAGCCATCCCACACTGCTGCCTCTCTATCAGAGGTAGCAACGCAGAGTAGCAGGAGGGAGCTGGTCCGCAAGAGGAGACACTTTAAAAACTGCTTTGTGGCAGCCTCCCCTTACCTGCCCCCTAAGTGTGCAGAGGAGGGTGGGGGCAGGCAGCACAGCAGAGTTGCAGCTTTTTAAGCCAGCTTTTTAAGTTCAGCTTTTTAAGCCAGCTCCCCTCAGCACTGTCTCCTGCTGCCTCCCCCCACTGCTGCTGCCTGCACATGCAGGAAGCCTGCTCGAAAGCCAGATTCCCGTGTATGTCAGCTCCCATCAGCCCACCTCATCCTCCTTTCTGAGAGGCAATAGTGCAAGGGTAGGGGTAGGTGGATCCAGTGCTCCTGGGGAACCGGCTTTTAAGCCAGCTCCTTGCGGGCACCAGGCTCCTGCTCCTTCCGCCCCCATGATACAGAGGCAGCAAGGAGGGAATGCATGTAGTCAACAAGATTAACCGATAAGCCCAGGCTTATCAGTTAATCATGTAGTCATCTCCACATTGTCATCTCTAACAGTAGCAACTGATACCTCAGTCCTTCTGTATTTCAGGTGAGATGCAAAATATCAGTTGAATATGTCAATAATATATTTAGAGAATTTTTTTCTGGTTGTTTTCTGCTTTATTATGCTTCACACACTCTAAATTGCCAACAAAGATTTGTTAAATGATAAGCTTTAGTGCTGATGAAGATGGAAACTAAAGGTCAATGCATTTATCCTTTTTGCCACAGGTACCTAGGAAGTTGCATAATTTAGCATAATAGAATATTGTCCTTTTTAAGCTTATAAACATTGTATTATATGGTCTTTGAACAGTACCACTGGCAATCCATTTAATGAGCAAAGAACAATAAGCCAGGCACAATGCTGAATGCACTCACAATACCTTTCAAAGATGTTACCCACCTCTATTTAAGTTCCTTATACAAGTTGCCACCCAGAGGAAGTGGTAAACAAGTTGGCATGAAGTGTATGTTCCTAATTTGCACCAGAGAGAAACTGCAGATATTGTGGGGGGGAGCCTCTTGTGGAAAAAATATATATTTTTTTGCCTGTTATTGACTTTAAGACAAATGTGTAGAGGATAACGAAGCAGTTCATGCTTAATAAATCCAAATGTGAAATTGCTGTATGCTGCATTCCCTCTCTTCCTTTTGCTTCTATAACCGGTGCATTCTTCTTTTCTCACATAGTGCCAATCCTATGGTGAGGCACTTGTAAAGTCTGGAGGTTGGGGCATGTGAAATAGGGAGCTGGAAGGAAGCATGCTGCTATTCCATTGGAAGCAAAAGGAAGTGTAGGCCCATAAAATACTTCTTCTTTCCCTTCCTTGCTAACATCCAGCACCTGCAGGACCAAAACATTGAGAATAATATTTTAAGGATCACAGAAAAAATAGGAAATTAATTGGCAGGCACATATACACTTAACCACCCAAGGAATGGCTGTCTCAACCCAATGGATTTTATTTATGTGTCTTATTGTTCATATCATCCAACCCTTATTCTAACCATCACTTAAAAGCAAATAGTAAAATTTGATCCCACCGACTAGCTCTGCATTTGCATGGCTGCACATTGTAGAACTCTGCACGGAGATGTTAAACCATCACTATGAAATATGAATCATTTGTCAAACTGGTATTTAGAGGAGCGAGAGAACTCAGGGCTGGCTGAATGACAGAGCAAATGAAGACATAC
Source organism: Pelodiscus sinensis (assembly GCF_049634645.1). Taxonomy (NCBI): domain Eukaryota; kingdom Metazoa; phylum Chordata; order Testudines; family Trionychidae; genus Pelodiscus; species Pelodiscus sinensis. The sequence goes on along the minus strand of NC_134713.1, from coordinate 68,801,912 downwards.
AGAGAAAAGTGCTTTTCTTCAAAAAGAGGGAACAGCATTTTGAATTTGAAAATAGAAGGGCTCATAGTACTGGTTAAAACTAGGCAGAATGCCAGCAACTGAGAGCATATGCAGGCAACTCTCATCGCTCTGCCAAAACACTCTCTCATTTGTTATATATTTTTCTTCTTGGCCTGGGTCTCTCTTAAGCAGACTGACAGGTGGTTCTGTGATATGTGGACATGTCCACTCAAAAGCAGGACCTGAAATGCATTTTCACTTGCCGTCAAGTAGGATTTAAACGGAGATGAAACTGTGCCCAATGGTTTCCCAGCTTATAAATTGTGTCTTAGTACAATCCGCAATTTGATATTGTGCTGTTTGTTAATTTTTGTGCACTGTAGAGTGTTCCTATTCAAACCCATGTGAGTTAATTTTCCATTGAAAATGGACAGATCAAGTATCAAATATAAATATATTGCCTCACTAAAACTGTCATCACTGATGGTTCTCAAACTGGGACATGGCTTCACTCAGAAAAATAAAAATCATTCAGCTAATGCCCATACATAAGCATGGACTATGGGACACCTGGAAGTATTAGTACATAAACTAAATTACAATTTAAGTGCTGTCACTGAAACTTGGTGAGATAATTGTATGACTAGAATACTGGTATAAAGGGGTACAGCTTGAAAAACTTAAACAACTAATAGACTTGCAGCACCTTAGGGACTAACAAAAATGTAGATGGTATCATGAGCTTTTGTGGACACAACCCACTTTTCAGATGAATGGAGTTTTAGGGGTCCAGTTTTCAAATAAATAGCTCAGAGAGGGAATGTTGGGGAGAGAAGAGGGAAAAAAAGGGAGAAGTGGGGAAGGGAGAAATTGTCAATTAGAGTGTCTATGCTAAATTAAGCTGATAAGAATATTTAGTACACACTGTAAGTAACCTTTGTTTGTTTATGTCATGAAGATGTGGAATGTAGCAGGCCATCCAGCTAAGGTCTTTGTTTAGACTTCTGTTGTAGGATTCCTGCACCAGCTCTGCTCCCTCCCTGAGCAATATAAGAGGTTACCAAGGGGCCTGATGCTGGCAGCACAGGTCGTGGCCCTCCAGCATTCAATGTGGCAGTGGAAAGTGGAGAGACCAGGTCCCAACCCATTGCACTCTCCTGAGCCTGGAACCCAGATATGGCTGGGAGATGGCAGAGCAGGTTGGGGTTGGGTTGCTCTGCTTCCTGTGGCTCCTGCCGGTGAGTGTGGGGGAGGCCCCCCGGGGAATTTCTTAAGTCTTATGGGGACCCCCAAGCATAGGGCCTCAGGGTGACCGCCCTGAACCATTTAATGGGCTCTGGGCAGATGGGGGAATAACCGGGGCAACATCGTGTAGGAGTCTACTATCTACCACCAAATCAGGAGGAGGAAGAGGTGGATAGAGAATTTCTAATAAAAATAGTAAATATCCAAAACAAGATCTGATATTAGTGTGGGATTTTAACTGTTCAGATATCTATTGGAAAAGTAGTATGGCAAAACAAAACGTCCAGTAACTTCTGCAAATATATTTAGAGACAGTATTGTTCCAGAAGTTAAAGAAAATAAGGGGAAAACCATTTTAGATTTGATTCTGAGTAACAGAGGAATTGAGGCAAATCTGAAAGTGGAAGGCAATTTTGATGAAAGTAATCATGCAATTACAGACTTAATGGTTCTAAGGCAAGGAAGGAATGAGAGCAGCAGAATAAAAATATTGGACATTAAAAAAAGCAGACTTCACCAAACTTAAAACTGGTATATAATGATCCCATAGGAAGAAAATAAGGGATCAAGTTGTTCAGAATTGGTAGTTTCTCAGAGACTATGAGAAGGTGCAACAGCAAGCTATTTTGTGCAGGAAAGAGGGAAAATAATAAGATGCTCATATTGCTCCATCAAGAGCTCTTTAAGGATCTGCAGATTAAAAAGCAATCCTACAAAAAAGTGGAAATGGACAAATTGCTAAGGATGAGTCCAAAAGAGTAGCAGAAACATGTAAGGATGCAATCAGAAAGGCTAAGGAACAAAATAAGTTACATCTACCACAGGACATTAAAGGCAACAAGAAGAGGTTCTATAAATATATTAGCAGCAAGAGACAGGATGAAGGAAAATGCATTCTTCTTTGAGTGCTTTTTCATGTCAATGGCAATCAAGTGTGTGCACATGCACATGCAGGGCATCCGGAAGATTTTTTCCCCTAGCAGCATCCATCAGGTTGGCCTGGGCTCCCTTGGAGTCACACCTTTATGGTGCTCAATAATGGGCCCTACTGACCCACCACCTCTGAGTTCTTTCCATCTGTGATGGTTAGATGGAATGATAGTAGCTCTTGCTTCACAAGTGCGACTCCCTCGCTTTGCTTCCCTCGGTAGTGTAAATAGTTTTGTTGGTAATATAGGTATTATAAATAGTATAGTTAGTAGGTGTTCTCTTCTCGGCACTGGGGCATTCCTTGATCCCTGGCATTTAAGTCTTGTAGAGACTGAAGCAATTATATACCAAAGTGTGACCCACACACTTCCTGTATGGGTGACAGTCAGCTCAGAGAATGCTGCAAGATCTATAGGAGTTATTGGCCAAAAACACAGAAGGAGCATAAGCAGTGCTAAATGTGATAACAGAGACTGCTTTGTGTCTCCATTTGGACCCTGGTTGGCAAAGCCAAGGCCAAGCACCTCAGCACTGTTGGGCCATGCAGTGGCACAGAGAAGGGACTCTACTAAGGACTCTTGGCACTGGAAGACTTTGCCAAAGGCACCAGTCTGGGCAGCACTGGTCTCACTTACCAGTTCCCCACAAAAAGAGGCTGGGGAGGGACAGTTCTCCCACCAGAGCAGCAAAGGACCCTGTTGCCATGAGACCTGAGTGGGTTGACCTCAATAATGAGGGCTTCATTGACACCTACCCCATCACAGGCTCAGTTGAGCCTGGCGCTCCATGTCCTGCCCCATCCTCCTGCACACACACACACCCAGGAGAGCTGCTTGGATTTGCTATGCAAGCTGGAGGCATATGAGGCAGCAAAGGACTTGATGGCCCTCATGGTACTGCCTTCTCCTCCCAGATGGGACAAGATACCCATGGCAGTCAGAGCAGCACCTGAGAGACCACTGGTGCAGTCCTTGGGAAAACCAGTACCAATACTGCACCAGTCTCCATCTTCCTGACACCAGTCACCAGGACTATTGATGAGTGCATGGTCAGGGGAGCTGTACTAGTCCTCTAGCCCTAGACACTATTCTCTGGCACCAATAGGCTCTGCTCCTTCATGGCCATCAATTAAAATTAACAAGGTGAAAGGCACACAAATAGGGGAAGACACAGTTGAAGAATATTTGACAAGTTAGATGTAGTCACATCAACAGGGCCTGACAAAAATCACCCATATGTACATAAAGAACTGGCCAAGGGAATGTCAGAACAGCTGGTGATTATCTTTGAGAACTCATGGAGGATGAGTGAGGTCCCAGAGGACTAGAGAAGAGAAAATGTAGCACCTAACTTTAAAAAAATGGGGAACAAAGAGGATTCAGGCTGACTGGTCTATATTTCCCTAACTTCATTACCAGGAAGGATACTAAAAATAAATGATTAAAGAATAAATTTATAAGCATCTGAAGGATAATAAGGAGATATGTAATGGCCAACATGGATTTATGAAGAACAAATTATGCCAGTCCAATCTACTATCCTTCTTTGACAGGATTATTGACCCAGAGGCCAGAAAGTTGTAGACGTTATATATTTTGATTTTGACATTTTCATAAGTAGGGAAATATGGTCTAGATGAAATCACTATAAGGTAGGCACCAATTGATTACAAAAACATAATGAAAGCATAATAAACAGCCATGTTGGCCTGTAACTTTAAAAAGAACAATTAGTCCTATGGCACTTGAGGCCTGGTCTACACTGAAAGGGAAAGTCAACTTAAGATATACAACTCCGGCTATGTTAATTACGTAGCTGGAGTCGACGTATCTTAAATTGTGTTTTTGAGTTGTCTGTTTATCAGGAAGTCAACAGAAACGAACACTCCTGTCGACTTCTCTTATTCCACTTGAGGAGCAGGACTACCAGTGCCATTGGGAGCACTCTCTCCATTCGAATTAGCGTGTTTTCACTAGACGCACTAATTTGAACCCCAGAAGATCAACTGTGGCAGTGTCAATCTTCTGTGTAGTGTAGACATAAAAAAATACATAACTAACAAAAATATATATAGTATCATGAGGTTTCAGTCTCTAAGGAGCTATAGGACTACTTGTTGTTTTAGAGTAATTAACAGTAATTCACTGTCGAACTGTGAGGATTTACTTAGTGGGACCCCACAGGGACCTGTCCTGGGTCTTCGGTACTATTTAATATTTTCAATAATGGAATGGAGAGTACACTTATAGCTTGGTGTTGTCCAGAAATGCTGGGAAAGTTTGACAGACAGGATTAGAATTGAAATTGACCTTTATAAATTGGAGAATTGGTCTGAAATAACAAGAAGAAATTTTAAGTATTACACTAAGGGAAGAAAAGTCAAATGAATAAATACAAATGATGAATAACTGGCTAAGCTAAAAAGGATCTAGGGGTTATAGGATGAGCCACTGATGTGATGCCGTTGTGATAAAAGTATCATTCTGCGGTGTTTTCATAGCACAGATGTGTAACATGAGATATGTTGTGTAAGATGTGGAAAGTAACCATCCTACTCTGCTCAGCACTGGTGAGGACTCGGCTGTAACACTGTGGCCAGTTCTGGGTGCAACATTATAGAAAAGATGCTCACAATCTGAAGACTCAAGAGGAGAACAACAAATGACAAAAAGCTTAAAATAAATGGGCATGTTTAGTCTTGAGGAAAGAAGACTGAGAGGGTCCTGATAATAAGTTCTGAATGTGTTAATGGCTGATACAAGAAGGATGGTGATCAGTTAGTCTCTATGTCTAAGTAGAAAATAGAATGAGAAGGAGTAGGCTTAATCGACAGCAAGGGAGATTCAGGTTATATATTAGAAAAGTTATCTAACTATAAGGATAGTTAAGTACTTGAATAAGCTCCCAAAGAGCTTCCCAACCATCACGGAGGGTTTTTAAGAACAATTTAAAGGAAGACTAGGTATCCTTGGTCCTTCCTAGACGACCTCCTGAGGTTCCTTCCAATCTTATATTTCTGTGATTCTACAATCCCACTTTCATAGGTTATTTACAGCTTTGGGAATCTATGAAGGGTCATGGATCAAGAGGGCAGCTGCTTTTTTTATGACAGACTCTACAGCAGCAGCAGACTTTACTGGAGTACCTAGTTATAATGGCAGAGCTCTCAGGGATACTTATAAACTTGCTTCAAACTAAGGCAGGCTTCAGGCAGCCCAAATTTTGACCTAGTGCAATTAATTACTGGTTATTTCTGGCCTCTTTTTTCTGTACATTTTAGAAATGTGCATCTGTCTGTCCATCTGAGAGTCCCTTTGTTCAAGAACAACTCCTAAATGGTAAGAGCTCTGACCACCGCTTCCTCTTATCATAACTTAAAACAAGGTCAGGGTTTGGTTGTGCCAGGATAATGGGTTGTACCTGTAATTCAGCTTCTTCTTATAAAATGGAAAGAAGGTTCTGCTAGGAGGGACCATCTCCAGCCACAGATAGGAGGCGGCCAGTAAGGGGCCAGGGTGGAGAAAGTGACAGCTATTTACTATATATTTGTGAGAGTTTGTCTGTGTGTCTGTCCCACAATTGAGGGACATGCACCCCTCCCCAGTTTATGCCTGCTGCAGCTGCCATGGGCAAGCACTTCTCACCTGGCCCCAAACTGTTGCACTAAGAAAGGGTGGGGATTGTCCCCTCTCCCAGGCTCATCCTCAGCCTCACCTCAGAACAGTGATTTAAATGGAGAAAAACAAACTTATTTGAGTTAAGGACCCAAGCAATGCCTGCCAAATCTTAGACTAGATCTATAATTTATGGAAAAGAAGAGGGGATGAAAAATTAATAGGACATCCCCCTCTATTTAGACAGTTTAAGTGTCCTATCACCTGGTAATAGGCAACTGTGGGTATTTTTTACCCAAATCTTGTCAAGAGAAGAATTCCGGTCCATAGACTCAGATGATTTTATGCAGAAGTATTTAATCTAATTGCTAACCTGGAAATCAGTTAATATCCACATTTCCCATGTATGTTTTTCTAGACTCAGAGATTGCATAAGAATCATCCCTAATCTCTCTCTCTCTCACCACTTCAAATACATTTTGCTTTTTGATAACAGCTATGCAAAAAGTGCCCTTGCAGAGACTTCAAAAGGAACCTAAATCTCTCACCTGGATACATGCCAAAGGCTCGTTTGTCCAAATAGAATAGCCGCCAACTAAATATATTCTTCCATTGTGGACAGCAACACCAGACTCATTCTGACCTAAAGCAAAGAGGAAATCGAAAGCACTCACATCTTTTAATTAACTCTGTTTAGCATCAAAAGTTGGAGAGTTCTCTCATAAGATGCACAGGGATTTTCTGTAACTTGACAGTTTCAGAGCTACCAGTTCCTGGTGGCTAAAGTGGAGAGAAGCGCTTGTGATGTGTTACCCCCCAGGAAGGCAATTTGAGTGCTAATTTGAAGGACAGAGAAGATGCTAAAAATCACACTGTACAAGCCAAGTTGATAACACTTGAATAGAGAACAGGCTGCAAAGTTTAAAGAATGTTAAAGGAAAGTATATTTTAAAAACATTTTTTTCTGTAGTGTAAGAAACAGTTGATACTAATACATCTCTGAAGTAGGAAATAAGCCTGTTGTGCCTATATCTATAACTGTGTGTGAGAGGGTATTTTTCATATGTTTAATACAAATACGCTGCCTTAACAAAATACATTGTTATATCAATGAAGCCGAATTGGCAACTGGGCGACCTCTTGAATTCTCTGGGGTTAGATGGGTACAGCTAAAAACAGAAGTTGTTCTACTAATCACAATCCTATTTTAAATAGCAAGAGCCTGTTTAAGGAATATTCATGTATTAATGTCATTATAGAAAAATGTAAACACTGTTTAAAACACACTCTCTCATCCCATCCTTACTGGCAGTCTCAAAAGAGAGACGGAGCACTCGAGGCAGAGAGAGGAAAAATATCCTCCTCATCTTCAGAAACATTCCTTGAAGGTCAGGTTTGAAGCATGGTCCCTGCTTCTGTTCCTATTGACTTCAGAGGTACTCAGACTCATCCAAACCCAGGAAACCCACACTGCCACTGATCTGTTATGCTGCCTGCTCGGTGTGTAAAACCAAACATATTTCTTAGCCAGAGGCTGCCAATCCTGCACATTTAAAAAAGCATGGAAGCGGGGAGAAGGACAAAAAGGGAGAATTATTTTAAAACAAAAAGTGTAGTGCCTCCCCACTTTTACCCATTTAAGGTACCTATCAATATGAGGGCACCCCCTTTCACACCTTTTCACTCAATTCGCTGTTACTACAATGGTCCCTCAAGCTTGTCAAGGAGCAATTTGTAAATCCAGCAGTCATCAGTGCTAATCTGCTCATCTCTGAGCTGATTTAGTTGTAATAAATAAACCCTTTTCTGGTATCTGGTCTTAACTATTGTGTAGTAATATATATGGGACATCTATGCATCTCCATAAATACTCTGAACACCATCATTAACAGCAGACCCTGCAAACTATATTTTCAAGGTGTGCAAGGTGCAGTTCAATCACCTGTGTGCACTCAAAAGATATTTCCAGGGGTACAATAAAGCACCTCATGAAAGGGGAAATACGATTTAATCTTTTTGTTATTTTGACAGTTTAACTAAACCAGTTTTAGGTGCATTGTTTGGAAAATGTAGCTTGCAATGCTCTAAGAGATCCCTCTTCTGAAATGTTTTGTGCCTTAGAGGAGCAAGCAAGGGAATGACTCCTGTTGACATCACTGGGCTTTGCATTCGTTCCTAAATCAGGAGCGTTTCCACTGAGGTCCTGTAAAAGTGCTGTAAGGGAGAAGAGTTGGGCATGTAAAACAAAATAAAACAAAAAACCTCCCAGGGCACTGCTTTCATTATACCTTCCATGAAAAAGGCTTGCCTGTCAACATGTTGAAACTGCAGCGCGTCCACTGGTCAGTGTCTACGCTGTAAGAGTCTATGTGGCGTACAAGAATCCGATCATTATTGTAGTCCAAATCGTTCCCGCCTAAAACATAAAGCCTCCTTTGGACAGCAGCCATGGAATGGTACACTCTCCTCTGTAACATGGGGCTTCGGCTTAGCCACTTATTCTAGAAATGGAAACAGAGTAAAATTGCTCTCAGTAGTCCTTGGCAACTTGCAAGTGCTGAGTGTCATATACTCCTCCTCATGGCTATACATTTGAATGTTAATTAGAACAGTAGGTCAGTTGATTGGACTCCAATACCCAATCCATAGCTGACAAACACTAAGGCAATCTTCCTACCTCTATATCAGAGGCAGGGAACCTTTTTAGGGACCCATAGAAAATGCTGACCCATAGAAAAATCAATTGGGGCCAGATCAAGGCAAGCCGAGGGGAGAGCGGGAGAGGGGGGTGGCATCCAGCCCCCCAGTCTTAAGTTTCCCACCTTTTCTCTATATCTTAACATTTATCTTTTGAGCAATTCAGTGGTTCTTTTCCACTGCTTTAGAATTTAGCCATTTGATATGTTTTTGGTTATATTTCAGGCACTATTGGTTTGGTAGGATACTGTGACAGATGGAAGACACAATCAAATGTTGATTTCTTAAGTGTAGCTGCCACATGAGAATGGTGATGTGACAAGAGAACAGGTGACCCAAGGACTCCCCCAAAACATTAACTTTTTCATATAATGTCCTTTGAATCTTTATCTTATGATATATTGAAAATTATTATTTCATGATATAGGATATATCTGAATTACTAACAGATTATAAATTACAATTATAATTTTCAGCCGATGCAATATAATATTAAAATCAATGTATCTGTGCTGAAAAAGTCATAACATTTCTGAAAGACTAAAGGTGTCTTACATTGCTTTCTCATGTCACTTCAAAAACCAGTGCCTATTTCCATAAGAAAGTATTAGACTTCTGTAAAGAACATTGAAATCTTGAACGGTGAGCTATATCATGGCTGAAAGAGAGAGCTTTTCTCCTCCTTTCACAAAATTATTTAGTTTTTATCTTTAGGGAGCAAAGGAACAGAAAAAAACCCCAAATGTATGTGTGCATTCCATTTTGCTTTCTTTATCCTTCCATATTTTGATTTAATCAGTTATATAAGAAAAATGTTTCTGAATATTTATTAACCAGGAAAGAGGCTCTGTAGGAATGTTTCCTACTTTTTGGGGGGAGAAAAAAAGCATGAAACTTTAAGAGTCAGAAAACAACTTCAGCCACTTTCAACAGTCAAACAACCTGCTAACAAAAGTCTAATTTATGAGTGGGGGGTAGTTACAAACATTAGTTGGTGGCGCAATTTCTTATATTAAACATCCTGTAACTCAGTAACTCAATAGCCTCTGACTGTGGCCTTGACAGTATTCAGCTATACATTACAAATATGTAATATTTGAATATTAGGAATTATTTTCTGCATTAGCAGTCCAGTCCCTTGACACCAGACTATAGACACCATCTGCTTAGCAAAGCCTGCCTGCGTCCCCTGATTATATCTTTAGCTTCCTACACTGCAATGCCTGCCAGGTGAGCCGCCAAGCACTGCAAAGGCAAAGGAACAGAGGGGCCTGGTGGGGTCATTCCTAATAAGCCAGCATGTGAATACTAATCAGTGGTGGGGAAGCAGAGGTCACCCCAGCCTGCTTGTTGGCAGGTAGCTGTGTGCTCTGTGGCAGATGGCAGGCATTATCGACTCTCCACAAAGGCCTAGCACAGAAACAAGCACTAGTGCTGAATGATGGAGTTATTGAGATTCTGTGCAAGACGCAAGCAGATGTGATGTTTTCCAGTACCCACCGTAAACAATATGCCAGCAGAATTTTTAAAACAAGCATGTGTGTACAAACATGAAGCAGACCTCATTTGAAGAACGCTAACACACTCTTCCACTTTAACTGTTTGCGTGTCAGACTTGGCCTCCTGCAATTAGCACTGTATGCTGAAGTAGCCAAGCCATAGATTTTAGCATGCAGCTGCTGACACTACCTGAGTAACTAAGAGAACTAGACAAAACATACACTACACAAAAAGGAGGCAGAGTATATAAGTATGATGCCCAAATCATGAGTAAAATCAGCCTGTGTTCACTGTGGACAGAGATTCATAACAGAACCTCTGCTTGTATAATCAATAATAAAAATATTGTGCCCTTTAAAAGAAATTGTTAATTGTGATTCCTATAGACCAAATGCTCTTGGATACAGATGTGTTGCTCCCCATAAAATCAATGGCAAATTTTGGCTATAAATATAAAACTCAAAGCCACTAACAAACAATTGGAAGTCAATATTCTTCTATAGGGTCATAAGAGCCTACTCATACTATTGTGACAGCAGCAGGATTGGGATGTTTGTTTCCCCAATACAGGAGGAAAGGGCATATTACCATGTCCAAGTGCTCTGAAGTTGTTACTGGAGAATTTTGACCTAATCAAAACATATACATAATGCATGAAAACATTCCTAACAGACACTTTTGATGCTCAGATAATAAAGTGATAGTCATCTTACCTATATCAAAAATGGTAATCAAGTGCTTTGCAATACATAAATTTAATAGATCACTAATGGGAAGTACAGGTCCAAAATTATGTATTTGTGGTAAATGAAAATTTTAATATTAATAAAAATGGTTTCATGTTCATAAAAAACATTTTTGTTCGACTGTTCACATTCCCTACAGCATATGGAGCACAAATATTGCCATACTGTGCTACCGTTGGAAAACCAGTATGTGCGCATTGTGCATTCGTTGTATTATCTAAAGCGAATAGTTTTCAAAAGGCAAAACAGAATAAATGGTGATAAATACCATAGATTTTTAACATGTTTTCTTGGGAGCATCCTAGAGTAGCAACAAAGGAGTATTTTTTTTTAAACAATGGCCCTAATTCTTTGTTTCACGGTACGTTTATATTCATTTATAATAGTGGAAAGTAGGTATAAAACACTAGTCATTTGAATTGGCAGTGTTTTTAACTTGCCATTATTTTTATTATATATTTTATATACTTTTATATGCAAATATATAAGCAAACACCAATAACATGGACACTTACCTGCTTAGGATCATAGACCATTAGCCTGTTCTGGTATTGTGCAGTATTTGTTACTCCTCCTACAACAGATTTTTACATGGGTTAAAATATTTTCACAAGTATACAAAAGGACCAAGATCTTAGTAAAACAACTTAATCATACTTAGGACTATGCTTTTATACATCACATTATTCAATCTGTGACATAATTACATTACTTCTCACCAGTTTTACTTTCAGAGACACACACTTTTTTTTTTGATCCAGTTAATAACGAGCACAGAGGATCCATGTTGCTAGAATCAGAGCAAGGCAAAATAGCAAACAACAAAATAACTGTTCTCTTTCTGTAAAGCTAATTCCTCGTGCTAGTACATGGTACAAAAATATTAGTTGAGTACACTGACCAGTCTTCAAACATGCTAAGGACTATTATAAAGTGGATGGTTCAATTGTTCTCCGTGTCCATTGAAGGGAACAGGAGTAATCAGTTTTATCAGCATCAAAGGAGATTTAGATTAGATATTAGAAAAATCTTTCTAACTGTAACTGTAGTTAAATTCTGAAATAGGCATTAGTAGGAGCTTATGTCAATGGAGATTTAGACAAGAAAAGGTTAAACAAACACTTGGCAGGAGTGACTGAGGTTCACTTGGTCCTGCCTCAGTGCAAGAGGCTGTACTAGATATCCTATCTAGGTCCCTCACAGCCCTACATTTCTGTGATTCTATGTGTCATCCTTGTTCAAGACACACACAAAAAATACTATTATTAATCATCTCTAGCACTCATAGAGCACTTTTAATCAGGACATCTCAAAGTGCTTTATGAAGGAGGTCTATATCATTATCCCTGGTTTACAGATAGGTAAAATGAGTCACAGAGAGGTAAAATGACTAGACTGTCCCTGCTTCAAGGAGCATGTAATCTAAGAGGCAGTCAAAGATCAGAAAGGAGAAAATTGCTGGGGGCAGAGATTAGCACTGTAACCAACCAGGAATGGTGCTATGGGACATCATTTTCATTCGAAAAACATTGTGCTGGATCTCAGAACAACTATTTTCACACAATTCCAAAAGAAAAACAAAATGAAATATTTATATAGGGATAGAATACCCTGTTCCATGGAACTAGCCTTGTGAATGACTAGTACGTGTATGGAGTCTGAAACATCATTAACCATTGCCAAGAAGCATATCCATATACTGCATCTTGGCTACTTAGAGGTCAATATAATTTGCAAACAAAGATGAAAATGCCTAGAATAGCTCATTTGGCCCAAACTGATACTTCAAATGACAGATTTGACATAAAATCACCCCGTACTCTCTTTGTTCATCCTCATAGGGCCCGATACTGTAAGCTGATCCACACAAGTGAAGCCCTGAACATGGGACACCATGCAGTTTGTATTAGCGGCTTCAGAACTTCACTAAATTCTTCATGTCAACAACAAACTTTGCAGAGCACAGAGGAGACAAAGTGGTCTTTAAACTGATGTTCAGACTAGTGGGAGGATGGGATAGATCAGTCTTCAGTACAACTCAGTGCATCCAGAGACCTGCTCTACTTTATGTTGTCTAGGCTAGTCCCAAAAGGCCAGTCCTGCATTCTGCTTCAGCTCTGCGTCCTTTTGCTCCCACAAAACCCTGGCATGCCCATGGAGTTGAGAAAGTGGCTAAGGTGAGAGCTGGCCAGAGACTTCTCCAGTGCTAGGGTAATCTTTATTTGTCCTTTGTAGCACTTGATTGACTCAACATGAGCTTAATGAGGCCCAGGATCTGGGCAGATGTCTTCCTGCAGACAGAGAACTTTGTAACTTTCAAAAAACAAACAAAAAAAATCATAATTAATCATTTACCAATATTTGCTTACTGGCTGTTCATCAGAAAGCTATAATCATCTTTTCTCCTTGACCTCTAACCTCATCTTCCTTTTTAAAACAATGTAATACTTAAATGTTATGTTCAAAACAAATATTTGAATATAACATTCTGGATGTTTTGGCTGCAAATACTTAGAAACTTTATAACAAGATCTGTATTGTCTCCATATTTTGGTTAACCTCAAGATTTCATTGTGTCTTGCCATGGTTATTTGTAAACCTCCTGCAATTATAAATCTTGATATTTACCTAAGCAAAAGTCACTATAATACCGCATTTTATGTTCTATAATACAGGCAACAACAACATTACACCCAATCATGGAAAAAGCCAAGCTACATCCTACAATGTCAATAGCACAACCAAATAACAGGAAAAGTCTCCCATTCACTCTCATGCAGCTCCAGACATTTTTACATATACAGGAGAAACTAAGAACAAATCTATTAAAGCAAATTGCCCTTTACTCCTTGGCAATAACACTGATTATTTATATTACAGCTATGTCTTGGGGGGGCCAACCCCAGTGTACTAGGTACTGTACATGCACATTATGACATGCAGTCCTTGCTCTGAAGCATTTAAAATCGAAATAGAAAATCCAGACAGAGTGTTCTTTGAAAATATTGTCTATCACCACCTCTGTACATTACATATGTATAGGCAAGTTACATTACTAATCTCGGGATGCATTATGTAGCTCTGTGTTGTTTACTGTCAACTGTACATACAACTACACATGATATTTTTTCTAATCTTTGTCTTGCAATTCAAATTTTTACATTTCTAAATATTACTGTATATGAAAAAAGAAATGATCTGTCCACTTACTCTTTTGAAACAAAAATCATCGCTATTTTGCTGATTCCCTCTAAATGTTAAACTACAAGAGTTGGATCAGAAACATGATGCTAGGCCTCTTACCAATTCACTCTCAAGAAAGAAAAGCCCAGGAACTGTTTTTTGTTTTGCTTTGTGGTAGGGTTGTTTCTGTGTAAAATATTTAATAAATAATCACATAAATAAAAAAATGTTTTCTTTTTCCCCTTAAAAAGCTCCTCATACCAAGTATACAGCTTCCTTTTTTTTTCCTGTACTACTACTCATCCGTGGTGTTTTATCATTACATTCCTTTCACATGCCGCTCTTCACTTTTAGATTAATCTGCCAAAATGAGATGCTAAGAATTTGCATACAGATTTGACTACACAAAAATAGATATGGAATTAATAACAGTCTCTATATGTTTTAATTTCTTCTAGACTGGAGTACCCTTGCCTCCAGCAGTATTCTTGGCTTTGAAAGTCATCAAGCTGATTTGTCTGCTCTTAGGTTATGATGCCACATGCTGCTACACTGTCCCCTGCAATCAAAGTGCTTGCATAGATAGATTCTATGCCTTCCCCTAACAAGTATATTTTATAGATTGGCAGTTTTGATCTCCCCTCCTCAGGGGGATAATCTGCATCTTAACAGCTTTCTTTAGATACATCTGTCATTAAATATGCCATCTTATATCAGCAACAGTTTTCAAAACCAAGTTTCTACTAACTTTGAAGTGCTACACTGAACATTTTAAATTTTCTGCCAAAATTCCAATTGAACAAGCCTGTGTCTGGCCTCTTAATCTACCGTTTTAAAAATACTTGAGGCAAAAAGAAAGAGGGAGGGAAAGGATGAAAAAAAGAGAAAATGTCTCTCTAAAAAATACAATAAGGAGAAATAAAAGTCTGAATGGTACCAACAAGGATAGCTGCTTTTCCCCCAAAAAATGGAATTTCTTAAAACATTTCTGCCTTATTCTGTCTGTAATGAGCCTGAAAGAGCAACATGGCTACCTGCTTATCCGGAAGAGGAAGCGCCCTCTAGGATTCCTTGGTGGGTGAGCCCCGCCCACAGGGGGCATTTCCTGTCAATCCAGTCAGCATTTCCCAAATATTAGATAATAAATAATAATACCACTTTACATTCATTGCACTTTGACAGAGTGATTTTATTTTGGGCTCCAAAGCTTCAAGGAGAGGAATCGTTTTCTGGTGAGAGCATGACCCATGACACCACAATGCCCAGATGTCTATTTTGAAGGTGAAAATAAGGTGTCCAACCAGCATTAACGCCACCTGTCAAGGTCCTTATTCTGCATTAATTAGTACTAACTCCTGTGCGGATTACAGCAGATATTTTCCAACTCCATCTACCCAAAATTCCCACCCCCACAGTATTCAGATCTCTGATGCCCATTTACACAAAGAACCTTCTGTAGAAAAGTAAAGGCTTAGCACAGAATCACTTTCCATCCCATTATCACTTGCTTAACCTACACGGGGAAGACACTGTTTCCCTGTAGAACATGAAATTATTTGTAAATTGTATTGAATAACTTCATCCTGTAGCCCTTATACAAGCAAGTCTCATAGAAATGCGGGAAGGGTTCCCCCCCACTCCCCCCCGAATAAGGCTTAAACAATCAGACCCTAAGTGCAGAATATTATCCATAACAGATATGTCCTAGGTATTCTACATAGCTAGGGGAATGCAATACAATCGAAATGGCAGAAAAAGTATCACAAACCCATTTGAATGTTGGGTTTTGTATTTGAGTATGAGTTGGCTAGGAGATGTGTAAAACCACATGTTGGCAAAGAGCTCCCCTCTGCATTTCTTCCAGCAAATACATGGAATATATAGAATCCTTAAGTGTACTCCAGGGTACACGCTGTTATTTTTAGGAAAGAATCTCTTCTTTTCCAGTTCTGTGCCTTTTAAACATATGATGATCCTTCCTCAACTGGAAGTATGTAGAACTAGAACTGCCTATGTTTGATTAAACCATGTCCACATTTAAATTCTTTGTGGAGTTAGGACATGTATGTCTATCCTGAATAATCTTTTGTAGAGCAAAAGGATCAGCTCATTTTGAACAGAGACTGCTGCTAGTCTCTCCAAAGCATGTTACTCCTTTTTTTATACAATCCAAATGTTCAGAATTATAGCTCATGGTTTTAAAATAGTGAAAACCTGACACACTCAACCTACAGAAGGAAGTAATAGATTTAAGTCCACTGAAGCCAGAGCTTTGAAGTGGGAAGGAAGAGAGCAGATTCTATTATCATTATTAATCAGGACATATCCTGTTCAAAATATGGATTGAAAATGGGCTTCAGAGATCATTCTTTTTGTTGTTAAATATAAGTTCCAAAGCAAATAACTCTAAGGAACTGAACTTGTCCAGGGTGCTGAAGATTCTCATTCATTACAGACCTATGTTTTATGTAGCAGCTTCACAGCAAATTACTGACATAATATCTCCTCCTCCTAAGCAGAGCCTCTCATAGCCTGTTATCATATATATAGTAGCCCAATGTCTGTGACTCTGTAATGCTGAAACACTGGCTGTTCCCTCTGGGCGACGCTGTTGGGAGTGCTGCATGGGGAGCGGGGCCCAAACGGCCGCTTGCATTGCTTACTCCCGTGCGGTGGCCCGGTTGAGCAGCGCAGAAGTCAGCCAAGCACCACGGTGGGAGGCAACAGCGCTGCCCAGAGAGAACAGCCGGGGGGGGGGGGAGACCTGGACTAGCGTGCATCTCTGACGTCAGGAAAGGGCGCCGGATTCAAAAGGAGGAAAGCAGAGCAGACACAGAGGACGCGGATGAGACAGAGAGGAGAACGGAGGAGGCAGAGTACAGTGTGAGAGAGAGAGAGAGAGAGAGAGAGAGAGACGCAGCAGGAAGAGAAGAAGAGAAACAGAGTGAGAGGCGGGAGGGGGAGAAGAGAAAGAGAGAGAGATGGAGAGAGAGGCTGGAAGCGGACAAGAGCTGAGAGAGAGAAAGAGGGCGAGGCAGTAGGAGGAAAGGAGAAAGAGAGGCCATTTGTGCTGCTTGTTCCTGAGCGGTGCAGAAGTCAGCCGAGCACCACGGCAGGAGGCAAAGGGAGGAGGGGCGGTGATGTACACACCTAGGGGTTGGGGCCTGGACAAGCGTGCATCCCTGACAGAGACAGAGGGGAGCAGAGAGAGAGAGAGAGAGTGAGAGGCAGGAGGGGGAGAAGAGAAAGAGACGGAGAGAGAGTGGAGGAGAGCTGAGAGAGAGGGGGGAAGCAGTAAGAGGAGGGGGGAGAGAGAGAGAGAGAGAGAGAGAGAGAGACGGTTTGTAATAATAACAAACAGCATTGTGAGTTAACACCAAAATATTTTACAGGCTCCCAAAATTCTGTGCCTTTGCCATAACCACCACTTTTTTAAAAAGAAATACCAAAATCAACATCTGAGTCAGGAATTTTTAAAAAATGCATAGGGGAGAAGAAGGTATTTTTAAAAAATGAGATTTCCTGCGAGTGGTAGAACGAAATTTTAGCCAAGACACACTTGTGGTCTCAACCCCCTAATATAAGAGTATAATATTTTTCTCTTTTATGATGCTTTTCACCTGTCCTTCTCAAAGGGTGGTCAGTATTATCACCCAATTTTCAGATGGAAAATGTCACAGAGAATGACTTTCCAGAGTGCCACACTCTCTCTGTCCTTGAAGAGAAGAACAGTGGTCAGTAATATTTAAGAAAATGGAGGCTAACAGATTTGAAAAATCAGATTTAGGCTCTTTTTAGTATACTTCAAGCACTAGCTATACCAAACTTTCTTGTATAGGAGGTGATAGTTAAACACATTGAATTCATATGGTTTAGGTGTATTTCATGCCTATTTTACCTGAATACTTCATACCTCAAGCCTGAGTGAAGAGCAGTTTACCTATGAATTGGATCCTAGCGTCAAATGCTACCAGGCCTGTAAAATTCAGCATCCTAGAAAATCATAAAATCATCTACTCATAGCTGTTCTATCTATCCAGAGAGATTGACTTTAAATGAATTCTCATTCAGCTTTCCAACTTTTCAAAATAAAAATATGTAGCTCTGAACAAGGAAGAAAGACCACATTGTCTAAAATATGTAACACCAAGAGGGCTTAACAAATTCATCTATTAGCCGGTGTGTAAATAATATCATGCTGAAATCACATTGTTCACTTCGCTTGTCTGTCAGATCCCTTCCCCCATTCTTTTTCTGTCTTGTCTATTTAGATTGTAAGATCTTTGGCAATTAGGAAGTTGGCAACGCTAGCTGCTGCTCATATTTTTCCCTAAAGCAGCAGAAAAAAAAATTGATCCAGATTTTGAATTGTAGCAATGAAACCTCAGGAGTCTCTTCTCGGATTTCAATCAGCTGCATGAGGGAAAGGCAACGGGCAGCAACAAAGGCACCAAAGTGTTCTGGCTGCAAGATCAGTAAACAGAACTTCAATGGTTTGCACTCTGTTCATGTTTGAAGGATTCTACTGGCAATCATAGGAGCTAGATACATAAATGTCATTTATGCTTAGTTTAAATTAATTTAATTGTTTTAAGGAGATGGCCAATCTTTTCAAACTTAGACCCACATATTTAAAAAATGGGTGTTAGCCACCTTGGGATCTGGGCCTTTGTGGCCCAAGTATGGATTTAGATACCTAAGCAATTAAATAGAATTGGCCTGATTTCCACAGAAGATGAGCACGCACAGGTCCCATGGAGGTGAAGAGGAGATGCAACTACTCTGAAAACCAGACCACTGATTTTAGGCATCTACATTTTAAGATTTTTTGGCCATTCTGCCATAGCTGATGGCACTTGCTCTTCAAGCTTATGCGAAAGTGGATTTTTCAAAAGTCAAGTACAGGCAGACCCCGGGTTACATACAAGATAGGGACTGTAGGTTTGTTCTTAAGTTGAATTTGTTCGTAAGTTGGAACTGGCGTCCAGATTCAGCCACTGCTGAAACTGACCAGCGGCTGACTACAGGAAGCCTGAGGCAGAGTTTCTCTGCCCCGGGGCTTCCTGGAATCAGCCGCTGATCAGTTTCAACAGCGGCTGAATCTGGATGCCTGGGACAGAGCAGCTGGGGCACTGCTGGGTAGGTCCCCACAGCGCCGCACCTCGGCGCTGCGGGGACCAACCCGACAGCACCCCAGCGGCTCTACCCTAGGTGTCCCCAAGTCAGCTGCTACTGAAACTGATCAGCGGCTGATTCCAGGAAACCCGGGGCAGAGCAACTCTGCCTTGGGCTTCCTGTAGTCAGCCGCTGGTCAGTTTCAGCAGTGGCTGACTTGGGGGCACCTGGGGCAGAGCAGCTGGGGTGCTGCAGGGTTGGTCCAGTAGCGCCGCTACTCGGCGCTACTGGACCAACCCAGCAGCACCCCAGCTACTCTGCCCCAGGCGTCCTGATTCAGCCACTGCTGAAACTGACCAGCAGCAGGTGAATCAGGACGCCTGGGGCAGAGCAGCTGGGGTGCTGCCAGATTGGTCCAGTAGCGCTGAGGAGCGCCGCTGCGGGACCAACCGGCAGCGTCCCAGCTGCTCTACCACAGGCGTGCGCGAGAAAAGCCTGGTCTGCTGGGGGGGGCGTGCACTAGCTGCATCCCCCCCCCCCCAGAAGACCAGGGAGACGCAGGTGGCAGGACCGAGACGCGCCACGGTCCCGCTACCCGCATCCTCCGCGGCTTTGCTCCGCGTCTCCCTAGTCTGCTGGGGGGGTCCCCCAGCAGACCAGGGAGACGCGGAGCAAAGCCGCAGAGGAAGTGGGCGGCGGGACCGCAGCGCGTCTGGGCGGTCCCGCTGCCTGCGTCCTCCGGGGCGAGAAAAGCCCCGTTCGTAAGTACGGATCCCACATAAATCGGATCCGCGTAACCCGGGGACTGCCTGTACTAACATTTTGGAATAGCAAAATCTGCACTATCCTTCCTCCTCTTCTGCATGCATGCAGAGAACACGATTACCTGGCCCAGAGAAATTAATTAATAGAAAACTGATTGAAGCTATAGATAGTATCTATACATTACCTTTAAAAATACTAATATTATCTATGTAGGGATGTTAAATTTCAATTAATTGACTAATCAAATAGTCAATGCAATTTGCTCTGCGGTGAGAATGGGGCGAGCAGGACAGTCCCCCACTGGCTCCATGCTCCTCACAATGTTTCAAAGCAGCAGTGCCACATGGAGCCCAGGATCAGCTAGGGACTCCCCCACTGACTCCACGCTCCATGCAGCACTGCTGCTTTGCAATGCCGCAGGGAGCCCAGCATCAGGCTCCATGTGGTGTTTTAAAGTCCCCAGCTGATCCTGGGTTCCACACAGTGTTGCCGCTTTGAAACACTGCGTGCGGCCTGGGGACTCCCTAGTTGGCTTCAGGCAGCACACGGTGTTACAAAGGGGCAGAGATGCATGGAGCCCAGGGTCTGGCCCCGGGCTCCATGCGGCACTTCTGTTTTGACGCACTCCCCTTTCCTCCCCCCTCCCTTGCTGCCTCTTTCTCATTGAGACAGCGGGGTGGGGGGCAGAGGAATGACTAGTCGACTATGTTGACTATCCGATGTGTTGACTATCCGATAAGCATTTGCTTATTGGATAGTTGACTACTCAACTAGTTGGTCACATCCCTATATCAATGTACAGAACTCACTAATCATCCTGCCAGTCTAGGGATGTTAAATATCGGTTAATTGGATGGTCAAGTAACCTCATGACAGTTTATCTGTTAGTCGACTATTCTATAGTCCCTGGAGGCGGGGCTGGCAGCCACTGTATCAGAGGCAGCAGAGCGGGGTGCTAGGCGGGAGCTCGTCCACGATGGGAGCCAATTTAAAAACCTGCTCCCCTCATGGACCGGCTGCCTGTCACTCTGCGCTGCTGCCTCTGAGAAAGAGGCAGCAAGCAGCACAGGGTGTCAGCAGTACCTGTCTGGAGGGAGGGGTCTGAGTTCCTGGACCCAGCGCAAGCCAGAACTGAGCTGGGCTGCCTGCCAGTCCAGGTCTTAATACACTTGAAATGCAGAGCTGCAGCAGCAGTAGGTCTCTGACTTGTCACAAGCTAGACCTGAGAAATGTCACAGAGGGGGGAAGGGAAATGTGTGTAGTCTATAGCATTAACCTGTAAGCTTTTGCTTATCATTTAATCGACTATACTGTTACATCCCTATGCAAGGCCATAACACACATCAAAACAGTACTAAATGGATTTGTTATCACATGCTTTTGTAATTCAGAAAATATCATTTAGCAAATCAAAAAATACAGAAAGATAGAAAATCTAGTTCATCTTACTGCCAATACATTGTTCCCATATGGTACAATCCATTTTGCAGCAGAAACTCCAGTGATATCAATATCAAATAGGTGTGACATTTTTTGTTGCCCTGTCCAATTTTCAATGACTCAAGCACAATGGGGCATCCATCAGATTTCTTGGAAGGCTATTCTACAATCTGATTCATGTATTTTACACATATATTTAAACAGTCTACTACCTTGGTACATTAAATAAATAAGAATTTTATTGAAAGATATAAATAGATATTTAATCCTGTCTTCAGCATAATTATCTATTTTCCTTTACTTTGCATATATTGATGGCTTCAACATCACTTTTAACTGTTCCAATGTTCAGCTAAAATGGATACTTACTGTTGAACGCAACAGGGAAGGTACACCTTCCAAGGGGTCTGTCTTTAGTTCTTACTTGCAACACAGGACTGGACAGACATATTATAGCTCAATAAATATATTCAGTCTCAATCCTTTCGATACATCTCCTGTAGTCATTTTTGGAAGTTGTCAGAAATATAAATTATAAGGAGAAATAACAAAGGGTGCAGAGGGAGCATGTTGTACCATACTATGTATGGAACAGCACCAGGGCTTAACATACATAAATCACAAAGGGCAGATCGGAAGTTAGGTAGTTTGCAATTCAGGTTAGTACACCGCAATAAGATGTCGCAATATGAAGCACTGTACATTGTTCTTCCATGATCTCTGACATCCTATGATGCTTCTATCTCCAGTCCCTTTATACATAATGTTCACGAATATATATGTACATAAACTGGCCACCTGCTACAACGGCTTTCTATGTTTTGTTTTCTTAATGTCAAAATCCCCCATTCTGCATTGTGATCCATGTGGGCAGACTGCTGGCACTCACACAGAGTTTTGTTGACCTTATTGATTTGCACAAGATGGTTATACTGGACAGATAGAAATACATAACCCTTAGCTTTTGTTCAGCTAAATAGACTGAACTGCTTGAGTTTGTTTGTTTTTTTAAGTTAATATGAAGCATTTTTAATCTTGTATCTGCCAGCAAATAGGTACTTTGATTCACTGCAAATTATGAATCAGGATTAGAGGTACCACTTATGGTACATAACTTTGAAGCAGCATATTTAGTAGAGAGAAAAGCACTTTATGAGTACTGTTCAGCTTCTCTCAAATTCCCATGGTTTTATTACCCATACTAAGTTTTTCTAAAATAGTGATACTCAGAAAGTGCAAAATTAGCAATCAACATTATCCAAAAGAGCTAACACAAGAATTGATTCATTTTATATACAATTCTCACAGCAAAATGACTCACCAAGTACAGTAAACTTCGGATAATCTGGCACATTTAGGACCCAGGGGGTACCGGATTATCAGCTATGTTGGACTATCAGAAGGGGGGGGCTATGAGGGGTCTGAAGTGGGGTGGGAGGGGATGCCACCCCAGGCCCCTCATAGCCCCCCCCCTTACGATAGTCCGGCTCTGCCCAGGGCATCCCTGATTCAGCCGCTGCTGGTCAGTTTCAGCAGCAGCTGAATCGGGGATGCCTGCAATAGAGCAGCTTGGGTGCTGCCGGGTTGGTCCCGCAGCGCTGAGGGGCAGTGCTACGGCACCAACCCAGCAGCACTCCAGCTGCTCTTGGGGACACCTGGGACAGAGCAGCTGGGGTACTGCCCAATTGGTCCCATAGCGCTGCCCCTCGGTGCTGCGGGACCAACCCGGCAGCACCCCAGCTGCTCTTGGGGATGCCTGGGGCAGAGCAGCTGGAGTGCTGCCGGGTTGGTCCCGCAGCGCCAAAGGACGGCGATGCGGGACCAACCCGGCAGGACCCCAGCTGCTCTGCCCCAGGGGTCCCTGATTCAGCCGCTGCTGAAACAGATCAGCGGCTGATTCCAGGAAGCCCCGGGCAGAGCTGCTCTGACCGGGGCTTCCTGGAATCAGCCGCTGATCTGTTTCAGCAGCGGCTGACTTGGGGACACCTGGGGCAGAGCAGCTGGGGTCCTGCTGGGTTGGTCCCACAGCGCTGAGGGGTGGCGCTACAAGACCAACCCCGCAGCACCCCAGCTGCTCTGCTCCCAGCTTCCCCGATTCAGCTGCTGGTCAGTTTCAGCAGCAGCTGAATGGGGGAAGCCTGTCTGGCTGCCCCAGCACTTCTGGGTTCCTGATGGTGCTGGACCATCAGGAGTCCCGGAGCATTGGATGCCGGACTAATAGAGTTTTACTGTATTATTATTTTATCCACTACAATTGATTAATAGCTAGGAAAAGCATCCTGACTAGTTGTTAAATCAGTCACACAGTGTTTTAATATCATGTGTTGCAATGAGCCCCAGGATTCTCAGTAAAGAGTCACCTGCAGCTTGGGAGTGTCAGTCTCAACATCGCTGATCTAAAATAAAGGCTTAGCCCAACCTTTCCAGACATGTAAACCAAAGTAAACTTATTGGTTTAATTCATGACAATAATTTGGTATTTTGTTAGTACCTCAAATTGTGTGAAACGTTTTCTACCTGATATCCAAAGAAGTCCATCCACCACAGATCCAGCATGACATGAAAGGGATCTGTCAAAGGACTGAACAAAGGTCCACTTGTTCTTCTTGGGACAATACCGCTCGACTGTAGGCAAAACTTGACGCAGTTCATTTCTTCCCCCTACTGCATAGAGGTTCTCATCAACAGCTCCCAATACAAAATGTTCCCGGCAGTTCTTCATTGAAGCTATCTCGGCCCAAGAGTTACTACGGGGGTCATACCGACAGGCAGTCCTTACTGCGCAAGTACGCCCTGTGGCATGCTCAACTTCTCCACCAGCTACAAACAGAAAGTCTCCCATGACAGCTACGCAGTGGTGACTTCTCCCAACAGACATGGGAGCTAGTTCACTCCAGTTTGCAATCCCTGCTATGTGAACATTCTCCTGATCGACTGGATTGAAGTATCGGAGTTCTTTTACTTTACAGATCTCACGTTTCTTCCCGCCAATAATGTAAAGAGTGTCTGACTGGAAGCGAGGTTTGGTACGTCTGGTCTGCCAAACTGGCTGTGCATAGACGCTCTGGTGGTACGTCAAGGCCTCATTAATAAGTGCTGTTACAGTTTCACTAGCTTGGACAAGAGGATGAGAAAGGGCTACAGTATGTAGTGTATCCACATCCATAAGGCCAAAGCGGACATACTGGAGAAGTTCATCCATGTACTGATAACGACAGTTGTGTTCCAACCACCTCACGGCTAGCTAAAAGGTAGGGGAAAAATACAAAAACCACAGGTAATTATCTATGTCATGATGGAGTTTTTCTAACAGTGTTTGCATTCAAAGAGGAACTACACATTTGAATTATTACACACACACACACACACACACACACACACACACACACACACACACACACACAGTAATGTATGAGATACTTAACTAATATAGATATCAATATATGAGATGCATTCTCAAATTTCATCTGCTCCTTACATAAAAACAAAATGATGGCTATTTACAGTATCAATGTATGATCAGCATACTGCTATTAGTAAATAATCTGATCTCCCTCGAACATGAAAGAGTTGCTACACAAAATAAACAGGCAATGCTAACAGTTAGCAGTGTTTTAGGAACTCATAATGTCCAAGTAATCTCCGTTAACATGAAAATCAAGCTCCTGGAACAATATAATAAATAATATAATGAACAGAAACTATGTGATCATTGAGGGGAAAAATCAGGAAGATTATAATAGGGTGACATAAGAAGAAAAGGCTTTTCCCCTCGACATCCTCCTTCATTCCTGTTTATAACAAAATACGTTTGGAAGAACAAATAGGTAAGTATACAGTGTATCCATTTCCTTTCTTCTCAATTTTTAAACCATAATATTAATGTGTATACACTCCCTACACAATGCACAGCAGAGAAAATTCAGATTATTTAACAATCATGCCCTTTCCCCTCGTGTATTCTTTACCTAATAAAATAAAATGGTCAGTATCTCACCTGTTCAATTTATAAAAAAAAAATTCTTGAAAAAATAGGCAAAAATATTAGTCTGGGATAATGAATTGGAATAAAAGTTAAGAGAATAAACAAAGTTATGAAACTAAATACTTTCTCTTATTAAAAATGAATGTAAATGTTTTAACACCTTCACTGCTGAATTCTCCAGCAACTATGCAATGCAGTATCATTCACTGCAAAAAGGACTGCATATCAGTGATGTACTCGCTCTGTGTGGTTCCAATGTGCATATGACGTATCCTGTTAAACAGTCAAGAGGCTAACTTAAAACCAATTTTAAATGGCTCAATCTGAAATCGCCAACTGATCAATATATACTGAAGCAGTGATGGGCAACTTAAGCTAGTGAGTGGGGCCGCATGAATAGTCCTCCTTCATCTCAGTGGCCTTCAAGATTTTCGTAACCAAGATGGTCTCCTGGGACAAGGTAGTTTTGCAAACTGTACTTGCATACATAGAATTTGTGGAGTGTCCCAAATCAGCATGCGCCTCACTTCATGTGCGCTTGCGGACTCTGACAACCCTGCACATAGGCAACAATAAACAAAATGTTTAGTGGGCCACACATATAACCTTCATGGAGTGCTCACCACTGCACTATAGTAATGTCCTCTTCTGTTTATCCACAATATCTCAAATTTAATATATTGGCATCTTCCCATTTTACGCTTTTTGCCACCAGCACCACCACCATAAACAGTATACGAAACCCAGCTCTCCACCCTACTTTAGTTAAATTGATGTCACCATCTGCAGAAATAGAGAGATGTCTTTCACCTGGTCAGGGGTAGGCAAAAAGCCCTTTTAATTCACATTTGAAATACATTGCTTTGTAATCTGTATTGTTTTTTATTATTTAGAATCTCATCTCCTTCCTTCTTTTACATTTTTTCTATAGCATACTATATACAGTATGTGTACACACACTACCACTGTGACCACTATCTGGATTACGTATGTAAAGGGTTATCGAGCTGCAGCACAAGGAACTGAAATCTCCATTATAATGCACTCAATCTGCAGCGTGATCTATGTCAAAATCAACTTCATTTATAAGCGGCTTCTGTGGTACACAGAGTGAGAGTATACATGATGTTATGGTGCATTATAAAAGTTTCATTGAACTTGTGCACTATCTATATAAAATGTAAATATACCTCTAAAAATCTGTAAAATAATATTAATATTTACAATCTACATACAGCATACATATCAGCATTTCATGTCATTCTTGCCTCTGCCCAAGTCCAAATCCCAGCTTGAGCCGAGCAGAGCATGGCCAATATGGTAAATTTAAGCCTACATTTGCAACTACCATGATCCCTCACCTGGATCTTTGCTAGGAAGGTAAGTATGCAGCATGAAAACCAAACATTACAGATGTTTTTTGTTTTTATTTCTTTGTCTTGCCACTGGTAATAACAATGGTTATGTTAATTTACTTAGTATCTTGAAAAATTAGATTTGTATAAATTTATTTTTATAAAAGCTACAAAATTCACTATATATTCTATCCAGTCTGTACAGTCATAGCACATGCAATGCCATCTAGGGCTGCTAGTGAGTAGTCGACTACCCGATAAGCAAAAATTTATCGGGTAGTCAACTGGAGTAACAACTGCTTGCCTCTCTCCCCCACGAGCAAAGCCTGTTTCCCCCAACACCATCTCCACAGTGTTGCCCCCCACCCCGCCCCCGCTACACTGCCTCTATCAAAGGCAGCAGCTGGGGGATAGGGGAAGCTGCTGTGAAGTAGCTCTCTGCCCATGGCAGGTCACGGCTTGCCGTGGGCAAAGGCAGCTTCTGTCTGCGACAAGCCCTGGCCACTGTGAATAGGGGTGCTAGACTCAGCATGAGTCAGGACCAACCAGGCTCAGCTTGCTCTGGCCAGGACGCGATGCCTCTGCATTTTAAATATGGTAAGAGTCCAGTGGCTCTTACTACATTTAAAATGCAGAGCCATAGCAGCGCAGGTGGCTCCCGGAGCCAGCACGAGCCAGGACTGCTCCGTTCCCAATCAAGCCAGATCCTGAAACTGCCTCAGCTGCAGTTCTGCAGAGAGGTCGTTATTGACTAATTCTTTCATCGATACAAATTGTATAGATGACACGATTAGCCAGATAACCGCAATTTAACATCCTTAATGCCATCCCCATAATAGTGAAAGTTGCTGGAAATTTTACAAGGCTATCACAGAGTTATGAAGTACTCTGTTGTAACAAGTTCCAGCAGTCCAGCTCTCCAGTTTCCATCCACAAACCCAACTGAGACAGACTCTTGGACAGACTTGCACCCCCTTCGGGGATCAGTATACCTCAGCTAATATTTGCAGTGACAACCCAGTGGTTTTCTTTCCCATAACTGGATAGAATGGAGAATGTTCTGTTAAGTTTATAACCACATAAACTAGGTGCAAAATAAGTGGAATGAAAACAAGAGAGCATCGGAGCAAGGGAAGAAATGGTGCTTAAGACTTAATCGACTACACTATTACATCCCTACCCCAAGGCCCTGCCCTCACTTCACAAGCAACATTCTTGTGTTGCATCTCTGTTTTTCCCAGTCCTGGTGGTCCTTATGTTGTCTATTGCAAGTTCTTTGTGGCTGTACATTTCCAAAGTGCCTAGCTCACTTCTGAACACTGAATGAAGATTAATTTGAGTAGTAAAAATATGGAAAGTATAATAATCCCTATTAGTTGCTATGCGGCTCTGAAGCCCGAATTTTGCATGCCAGTGCGAATTTCCAACAAATACTGCATTTTATAAGTCAGCTAGAACAGAGCACCAGTAAGTTCTTTGTTTAGCACAGAGAAGGAAAAGTTCAGACATTGTCCATCCTGGCCAATGACAGGGCTCCACCCAGTAAAGCTACTGTCGAATCCACCTTAGCTGTCCCTGTCAGATAAGAGCTGAATGTGGCTCTGTGATCTCAGCTCTTAAGGGAGACATCTGGCATCTATCCCACCTTTGCTCCTGTTCCCTGCTGTAAATGGAGGGAAATCCAGAAGCCCCACCTTTTCTCTTCCTCCTCCAACAAACTCCATTCCCACTTGCTCTTCTTTGCTTCTTCCCCCAAAGTCACCAACACTCCTGCTCTTCTCCGCCTCTTCTCCTGAGACATTCTCTGTCCTCCTGCCCCTCTCCATTTCTTCACTCAGGCCTTTCCTGCCTCCCTACTCCTCTCCATGTTGGTCCCCAACCTGCTGGCTGCTCACCTGCCTGCCCTTCGCTCATCTCCACAGCAGATGGAGGGGCCTCCAGGGATAAGGTGTAGTGAGGGCAGGGCCTTGGGGTAGGGATGTAATAGTGTAGTCAATTAACCGATTAATTCATAAGCAAAAGTTTATAGGTTAATGCTATAGACTACATGCATTTATTTCCCCCTCCCTCCCCCGCTCTGCCCCACCGAGTAAATTTTTTAGTAGATTGGCCAGCAGTCCAGCACACGCCAGGTCCAGAACTTACCCATGCTGCAGTTCTGCATTTAAAGTGTATTAAGAGCCAGGCAGACAGGCAGCCCAGCTCAGTTCTGGCTTGCTCTGGGTCCAGGAGCTCAGACCTCCCTTCCAGACAGGAGGCAGCAGCACAGAGTGACAGGCAGCCGGTCCATGAGGGGAGCAGGTTTTTAAACCATCTCCCCTTGTGGACCAGCTCCCACATACCACTCTGTGCTGTTGCCTCTGATATGGAGACAGCAGTGTGGAGTGGCAGAGGGTTCCCCAGGAGTGAGGCCGAAGCACACTGGCTGCCGGTCCCATTCTCGGGGACTACAGAATAGTCGACTAATCGATAAGAATTCATGAGGTTATCTGACTATTCAATTAACTGATATTTAACATCCCCACCTTGGGGAAAAGTGAGGACAGGGCCGGGCGGGGGGGGGGGGGGGGGGAAGGAGGAGGGAAGTGGGTGACACTCCAGTCCATGTGCCAGTGGTCTCCCACTTCTAGGGGAGATAATGCATCTAGGGGAGTAGCAATGCTCATTGCTACTGGAGTGCTCTACTGGCACTCCAGTAGCAATGAGCCAGCATACCTCCAAAAGGAGATAACTCACGACACATCTGAGCATTTGCCATCCTGCATGGCCAGCCTTTTTTGGGGACGCTTAGCTCCCCCAGACTCTTAAACACTCTGCCTATCCTAATGGAGCTGTGTCAGTTTACACCATGTGAGGATCCAGTGCAATGGAGTTACACTGGAATAACTGACACCAGGATAGAGCTGGTTGGAAAACTATTAGTATATTTAACAAAAATTGCAAAAGAAATATTTTCTGCACTGAAATATCTCTGTTCTTCCTTTGAAAAAAACCTGAAAATGTCAAATGAAATAAGAATTTTCTGCAAAAAACTTTTCATTTCGGCAAAAGGATAATTTTTTGTCAAAAAGGAAAACATCTTCCAGTTTTAGATTAGAATCATCCCTCAAAGATTGAGGGGGAAAAAGAGGACACACAAAACCAAACTTCATTTTTTTTCTTTGGGTCTGTGTGTAATATATACCGTATTTTCCGGCGTATAAGATGACTGGGCATATAAGACGACCTCCTAATTTTCCAGTTAAAATATAGGTTTTGGCCTATACTCGCCGTATAAGACTACCCCCCCCCCCCTTCTGAGGCAACACCATTTAATAACATCAGATTTTATTTAAATAATTTTAATTAAAATGGTTTTGACTTGCAGGTACTTAAAATCCTTCAAAATCCTCTTCATGTTCATCCTCTGACATCATAAGTTCATCAATGACATCTTGTGGTACATTTGTAAGACAGTCATCATATGGATCTAATTCCGAATCGGATGGTGTGGCTTCAGCTTTGGCTTCCCCTTCATCTTGCCACAAGAAGTCGTCCTCCATACCATCCAAAGAATTTGATATGCCACACTTCTTGAAAGACTTGATTACTGTTTCTGCACCAATATCATTCCAGGCTTTTATGACAAAGTTACACAAAACATCCAATTGTGGCGCACGAATGTTTCCTCCTTTTGTGAATGACTTTTCGCCGCTAACCATCCACTCATTCCACTGTTCTCGAATGCGATCTTGAAATGACTTGTTTCGGCACACATCCAGTGGCTGTACCAATGACGTCAATCCTGCAGGAATAACTGCCGCATCTGTGTTTATTCTTGCCAGCCTTTTCTTTGTGCTGGTAGTTAAATGAGCCCTGAACATATCCCACACCAGTAAGCTACGTTCTTGACGAAGTCCACCTGGTCGCCTACTCCATACATTATCAAGCCATAGCTTTACCCCTTCTTCATCCATCCAGCCTTTTTCATTCACATGTACAAAAACTCCAACAGGGAGCTTGATTTTCGGCACTGTTTTTCTTTTAAAAATAATCATTGGTCTTAGTTTGGCGCCATCAGCTGTACATGCTAGCACCACTGTAAAACTGGACTTCTCATGTCCTGTTGTTTTAATTAACACTGTTTTTGCACCTTTTGGATTAACAGTTTTATTTCCAACCATATCAAAATTCATAGGAGTTTCATCCATATTTCCGATCTGACTTAACGCATAGCCATGTTTCTTGCGCTGTTGTATTACATATAGATGGAAAAGACTTACTTTTCCGTCGAGATCTGCAGGTAATTTTTGTGCAATTTTGGACTTATGCCTTTCCATGAACCTAGTACACCAGGATACAGTGGGCTTAAATCCTTTGCTGTGATCTGGGTTCGATTTGCCCCACTGAAGTGCAAACATACGTATTTTGTTTCGTGTCACTACATAACCATTTTGACGATGCTCATGCACCATGTCTGCTACGTGCTTTTCAAGTTCTGACCAATGTGGGGTGCCTCTTCTTAATGCACACTTAGTACTTGGCATACTCTTTAATGCATCTTCATTTGCTTTCCAGTCTCGGACCATCTTTTCTGTTACTCCATATTGCCTTGCAGCAGCACAGTTATTATGTTCCTTGGCAAACTTTACAACTTGCAGCTTGAAACTGGCTTCAAATTTCCTTCTTCTTGTTGGAGCCATGATGGGGTCTTTTCTACCCACCCACTTACAGAACGTGGCTGTCCCCCTGCCGGGCGCCAGAGGGCGTGGCCGTTCTCCCACCAGGCGCCGGGGGGGGGGGCGGGGACACTTGCACGCCCGGGGGCGGCCCCCCCCATAGCCACGCGCCGAGGGCCGGTGCCCCCTCCAAGGGCTGCGCACCCAGGGCTGGCACTCCCTGCGCCAAACGCCGCGCGCCCGGGGCCGGCACTCCCCGCGCCAAGCGCCCGGGGCCGGCGCTCCCCAGGCAAGCGCCGGGCGCCCGGGGCCGGTGCTCCTGCTCCCCTCCCTCCCGCCGCGCTCACCGCGCACCACGTGCCTGGGGCCAGCCCCAAGCACCGTGTCGGGGACCAGGTACGTTCTATGCGCGGCGTATAACACGACCCTCCCGATTTTTGGGGGATGTTTTTTAGTGTAAAAAGTCATGTTATACGCCGGAAAATACGGTAGTGTGGAAAGAAATAAGAAGCAGGGATTTTTTTCCACACTATTTTTTTTCTTAACAACCTTTCTATATCTCACTGTGGAATTGTTAGCAAACAAGCCAAAAGAAAGTCATAATTACCATGCACACCTGAGACACTGTTTTAGATCTACTAATACTGATGAGACAAAACTAGAAATGAAAACACCACACTCTTTATAGAAGTAGAACCCACTACCATGCATTATCTATTCACGATCTACGTCAAAAAATCGGAGTTTAGGATTTATAACTTTACTGCTCTGACTTGCTTGTTCTCCAACTTAAAAGCCTGGATTTTTATGTGCACCTACTATAATGCAAATGGCTGTGCTGGATGTAAAATCTTCCTCCAGAACAAAATTTACAAGTGTGATCTGAGGCAGGTTGCTCTAAGCTATGTTAGTTGGTAGCATAACTCAAACTTATGTACCAGTTGGACCTCTCTGGTCTGGCGCCCTTAGGACCTGACTGGTCCCAAACAAGGGAAGTTGCTGGACCAGGGAAGGTCCCCTGCTACTGGTCCCCCAACACTCCCCTCTCTACTGCCAGCCCCAGCCACACACTCCATGCCAGGCTGGACTACAGATGTGGCCAGACTAGAAAAATCCAGATTTTGGGAGTTTCAACATGTAGCTTAGATCTATTTACCACAGTATGTACACTGCAGGTAGGTCAACAGAAAAAACTCTCCAATCGACTCCCCATACTCATCATTTTCTGCTAGAGTACCGGAGTGGATAGGAAAGTGATAGGCGGTTGATTTAGTGGGTCTTTACTACAGTTGCTATTCAACTGCTTCAGCGTAGATCCACCTTGTAGTGGACACAAGTCCCTGATTTCCGATTGGAGTTCTTAACCTTTTCCATACTCCTCTCTCCTGTTTAATTGGGATCTCTGCCCTTGTAGCAATATGGAAAGGATATTGTGGTTGTGACCAGAGAGTGGAAGGTTGAGAGTCCAGCTCCTATAAACTGTTTATTAGAGGTCTGATCTAAAGACCACTGAAAA